>NC_047512.1:42796259-42976259 GCF_902827115.2 Pseudochaenichthys georgianus
CTTGAACATGAAGAGAACATTGCTTTGTTCATTCAACTCAGCGTTAGCATAACTGGTTTTCCATCACGTCTCTTTGCAAAAAAAAGAAGAAAAAGAAAGTGTGAATAACTAGAAGAATACCACTTTCTCTCTGTTTCGTGCCATATTCCCCATCATTATTTTTGCAATGAAACGGCACCGTGTCAAATGACCCTGACACACCATGTGAAATTGAATGGTTTGCCTTCCAGTGGTGTTTCTTGTTTGCAGTAATTATACTAGATAGAAACAAATCAACATCTCAAGAAGTGGTAACTGGGATTACTACACAGATGTGGAAATGAAGGTACAATGAGTCCTAGATCTTGACAACCTGTTTTATCCTAAAGTATAATACTATGGTGTTCAGTTCCAGATACCTGTGACTAAATGCCTTCTGCTGTATCATTTTCACAGATACACTGTGATCTTTGGAAATGATAAACTAAGGTATAGAAATGTTGAAATGTCAGGTTGTTCATAATGTTCTGTAAAAGATAGTTAATGTGAAGATTTTCAGAATCTTTCTCTTGTCAAAAGGAATCATTTGGAGTCCTGGGGTGCAGTTCTGACGGAGAGCACCAGAACGTCGCTCCAGCACTTCCAGAAATGTCAGTACCCATAAGGAGCCGTACACATGCCGCAGTTTCTGCGTGGCTGTGTCTTTAGTTGAAAGCCCAGTGGTGATCTGTTCATCTGTCATACAGTCAATAACTTTGTTGTTATTAGCATCTGGTTAGCTAGCTATGCTAACGAATATAAGAAGCTTTCTCTCCAACCAGTGAGGTAAAGGCACATCTTTATATGATCATTATAGTTATAAAAAAACAAGAGAATAAACGGGTATAAAATACTATATGACAGTAAAAAAAAGTTATTAATAAACAAGAATACAGTTTGAAAGGGGAGTGATTAGTAAAATATCCATAAAGAAAAAGAAAATCCGCTTACAGTTCTGTTTCATCTGGGTGTTGAGAGATGTCTCCATGAGCCCCGACCGCATCTGAGCCATCGAGGCCCCGTGTCAGGTCAGTGGAGCGCTCCAGTGCACACACGCGGCAATCAATCTCCACTTACATCAGCCTGTAGCTGCATTGCGTGCTTCAAAGAGCAGACCTCAGCGCACAGCTGCTCCATTCTCCCAAGTCGGCTCGAGACATCCATGTTAGTAAATGTACCGGCGGAAGTTCTTCCAAGTAATAAGAAATCTGGGAGTGTTTTCCCCACACTCGCTCATTACTTTAAGGCAACTTTTTATATTGTCGACGTCTTTCCTTTCCCCTTTATGGGAAACGTTCCGCTGTGTAGTGGGGCAAAGTTCAAACAATACTTTCTTCGAGGACTCTTTCCACTCAGAATCAAACGTGTTTGCAGCCAACAGGATGTCTTCATTTTTACATTACATTTTGTTAGACGCTTTTATCCAAAGCCACTGACATACATTCAGTACTGTGGACAATGTGAGGTGAAGTGTCTTACCCAGGGACACAACGACATGCTGACTGCAGTGGGACTCAAACCTGCTACCCTCTGATTGGAAGTACAGCACAATAACCACTGAGCCACAGCCTCCGCTGCAAAGAAGTTAAGTAGCTCATCCTCCACAATAACTTTACCGTCAACAGTCGTGTAGATCTCAGGTTTTACTCGAGTCCGGCTAAAGACAGGAGCAACCAAGCTTCGTGGTGCAGTGTCCATTGCATTGAAAGTATATTGTGTCCCCGGCTCTGACTGACATGGGACTCTGTAGTTGTTGAAACTTCTGAAGGAGGGGGGGGGGTGTTCTAGGAAGGCTCTTCCCTTGTAGCCTGAGATTGTGTTGGCCGCCTGCCATGGATGCTGAGTCATTGTTGAACCGGCTCTCCAGCCTGACAGCGTTGTTAGCTGGCTTTTGACCAGCCAGTATTAATCTCCGTTTCCCTTCCTGTATGCCCACATTTGGAGTTCACCCCCCCCCCCCCCCCCGCAGTAAAGCATGACTGCAAAGCGGATCGAGCTCCTCTATGGCTTTCTTTGGGAGGCGAGTGAAGAGAGGAGATGGCATGTTGGTGGAGGTGTGAAAAAGCTATCCTGTGTGGAGCAGACGTTCACACCTCAGACTGTGGTACAGGTCATATTTCACACTCTCACTCATTTGTTAATTTTTGAAAAATCGAATTTGTACATACAATTGAACCTTTACGGCACCAGTGAACTAGCAAGGGGTGCTGTCTAGTAATGTAAAGAAATCATAAAAATACAAAATGTCCAAAGCCGCAAAAACAATATGCGGGGTGTAAGCCAGAGCCACGATGTGCCCTCACTGCAGCCTCCTTACAGCCAATTCCCCACTAACACAAGCAAAGAGAAGGATCTGCAGAACGTCTGCGCCGTATGCAGGAGGCAAAATACAAACATGTCCCTCTTATTATCTAAATGTTGTAGTATAACTTTTCTTGAAGAAATGCTCATTATTAGAACATAATGGGGAATGATGAGTGTTCACAGTATAGTAATATACTAATAGTGTAATGTTAGGGTGTGTACACTGTCAGAACAGTGTCTCCATCTGAATGAGTGTGTAACTTCTTGTGGAGAAGAGTCGCGGACGCTGCTGCTAAGGCTAGTGCGCATGTCTGTATAAGGGGCTCACTCTCTCGCTCTGAGTGTGTGTGTGTGTGTGTGTGTGTGTGTGTGTGTGTGTGTGTGTGTGTGTGTGTGTGTGTGTGTGTGTGTGTGTGTGTGTGTGTGTGTGTGTGTGTGTGTGTGTGTGTGTGTGTGTGTGTGTGTGTGTGTGTGTGTGTGTGTGTGTGTGTGTGTGTGTGTGTGTGTGTGTAGAGGTTGAACGAAGGGGCCACTTCTAGGTAAAGGTTCATTATTATTCACATTGCCTGAGGCTAATGAGATGCAAGGCTACAACTGGGAAAGAGACCAGTGGTAAAACTCCCCTCACTTGATAGTGCACTTTGGTGAAGGTCAAGAAGCGGTCCATGTGACGGAACGATAAATGTAAACGTCTGCAGAAAAAGTTGCTGACAAAGAAACTTCACCTGGGTCAACCAATAAGGGACGAGAAGGCTCACTAAAGGTGCGAGTACAACGTTTGTTCCGCAGTATGATCCCGGGGTCTGCTCGCTCTGTCTTTTGACGTAATAAAAGTTCTATTGCACCAAACTCTGTCTGCCTCCAGCGATTTCTTCAGAACCCATTAGAATTGTAAATCACGAAGAAAGTTAATAAGTTATAATCTTGGGAGGGAGGTCCGGACTTTTTCAACTAGCCGAGTCCGAGATTTTCCTCCGACACCATTTGTAATCGTCCCTCAGCAAAATTCAAAAAGTATAATGAAACATGGCCCACACATGAAACTTGTGCTTGTCTTATATACTTAAAAATACATTACACAGCATGAATGTGTTAGTAAGCCCACTTTTATACATTCAGTCAATTCAAGTTCAAAACATTTAACACATAACAAAGCTTCAAGTCTGACACAGTTGAAAAAAAGCCCAATCACTATATATACCCTTCATATGTCCTCATATAAGAAATCTGAGGCTTCTGTTAATAAATGAACCCTATGAGAACTGTTTAAAAAAAGAAAGAAGCATTTTGATTAGTATCAAAAATAATTAACCCACATTTGATTGATTTTGCTAACTTGCTAACTTATGAGGCAGTATACCTCACCTCTAGCGAGGGGCCCAGTCCATCGTATATGTTTCTGTATGTGGCCCTCAGTGAAAGGTTTCGACCCCCCTGTGCTAGGGTATTTGGAAGGTGGGTACAACAGGTTACGACACACGCCCTTATACAGAGTTTAGTTACTGCTAATAATGAACAATCAATCAGTATATTGAGTTGACTCCTCTAAATTGTTCGCTAGCACACAATCTTCAAGAGTTCAAACAACGTTTTACGACTATTATTAAGGTATGCATTATAGCAGTGCAATTGTCAGGACTGAGGTCAATAATAAAAGAATCAAGCACACAAGCTTTGACTCGTGGTGTGTGTGTCAATAGGATTTGTCCATATTCTGACCATATTTGTCAGTGCCGGGCTTTTCTTTCATTCCAATGAGGACAGTCTGGCGAAGCAAACGCAAAGGCCATCGGGTTCAAAGTGGCTCAACCTTTGCTCAGGAAAGTCAAAAGCCATACCACGCACGAGCCATGAAAGTATCATGACATGACAGTATCTCCGCCTATAATGCTGAAGACTGGGCTTCTTTTCCGCAATGGGGAGAGTTTTCTAACTGCTGCTTGATGTCATGATGTCAACTTGAAATAACTTTTTAGCGTGAACATGAACCGCCGGTCACACAGCGCATATCTTTCCAGAGTTGTCAAAACCTGTCCCAGGCCTCACTCGAGCTTTGATTTCTGATAAGTCTGAATGCTCATAGATCTAATGGACAAACTGGACTTCTTGAATTGTATTTCACGGCTTACCAGTGCCTGATGCAGCAGCCTCAACCCAAGCACAACCACACTTCTTTGTTTCAATGCAGAACAGTTTGCAGCCAAAGCTTCTGCTTCTGCAAACCAAGGCAGAGAGAGGTCTCATGGGTAACTTACCCATGATCACAAAGGAATCCAACTTCTGCTAGAAAGCAAGTTTAAAACAGGTAAGAACAAAATGTATCTGCGTAAACATAAGTTGTATGTACATCAGAGTCCTGCATCGGGTCGGGTACCCGCGGGTGACCCGCAAAAAAGGTGATTCGCGGGTGGTATTTTTTCAAACGCTTTTTTCCGGGTTCGGTTCTGGGTAAAACAAAGACGATGCGGGTCGGGTATTGCATAATAAATCTATTAAAATAATAATAATTTAGTTATTAAAAGTAAATGGTTCATGTCATGCATTTGGAACCCCCCCCTACATGTCTATATCACAGAGATGGTATTCACACACACACACACACACACACACACACACACACACACACACACACACACACACACACACACACACACACACACACACACACACACACACACACACACACACACACACACACACACACACACACACACACACACACACACACACACACACACACACACACACACACACACACAAAAAAAGTGGACCCTGGAAGGGGTCAGAGGGTTCAAATGCGATATACAGAATATATATATCGTAATTGTCCATCGACAGACAGACACCCTGCACCTGGCAGTGAAAGTGGAGGCTAGAAGGGGTCAGAGGGTTCAAAAGTGATACATTGTTATTTGTTACTCTCACACAGAAATACACACCGCACCTGTTAGTGAAAGTGGGGGTCAGAGGGTTCAAGTCTCAAATGTGTAATGGGTAAGCTCCTCCCACACTGGGATACATTATACTCTGCACTTAACGTACAGTATACTCACAATACTATCAGACACAATGAGCAATGCAAGTGAAGAGAGGACAGCCCTGGGCTATGGAGTACATCCTTGAGGAGGATCACGACAGCGAGATAGAGGAGAACGTTTCCGAGGATGAAGACTACCTTGAGGTAAACGATGAAGATTCTGATTATGATCAATCAGATGAGGAAACTGATATTCGCCCAGATGCGACATTCATGAAATGGTGAAATGCAGTGGTCCTCATCCCCTAATGGACGCCAGGCAACACTATCGGCAGCAGACATAATGAAGGCAGTGCCAGGGCCCACCAGTCTCTCGTGTCACAGTCATCAAGTCTGCTTTTGAGCTGGTAATTTCGAACACAGCGCTGAAGATCGGTCTGGATATGACCAATCTGGAAGGGAGACGTGTGTATGGGGAGGAGTGGAAGGAGCTGGACGAAATGCATTTACATGCGTATTTGGGTCTCCTCATCCTGGCTGGGGTCTACAAATCCAGGGATGAATCGACAGCCAGCCTGTGGGACGCAGACACAGGCAGGAATATATTCCGAGCCACAATGTCTCTGGGGACTTTCCACATTTTCTCAAGAGTGATCCGATTTGATAATCGTGACACAAGAGCTGGCAGACGTGAGAGAGACAAGCTGGCAGCTATCAGGACAGTGTGGGACAAGTGGGTAGAGCGGCTTCCACTTCTCTACAGCCCAGGACCTAATGTCACCGTGGATGAAAGGCTGGTGGCATTCAGAGGTCGTTGCCCCTTCAAGCAATACATGCCTTTGAAACCGGAAAAATATGGCTTGAAAATATGGGCAGCATGTGATGCAAACTCCAGCTATGCACTAAACCTGCAGGTTTACACTGGAAAGCCAGTTGGAGGACTCCCAGAGAGGAATCAGGGCATGAGGGTTGTGCTCGACATGGCACAGGGTCTCAGGGGTCACAACATAACTTGTGACAATGTCTTCACGTCCTCCAGCCTGGGTCAGGGGCTCCTGAAGAGAAAACTAACAATGGTTGGAACTGGACGAAAGAACAGAACGGAACTCCCTGCCGAAATGCTGGTGATCAAGAACAGGGTCCCTCAATCCTCCAAGCTTGTGTTCACAGACACCACAACCCTCGTGTCTTACTGCCCCAGAAAGGGAAAACATGTGTTGCTCATGAGCACTCTCCATAAGAATGCTGAAATCAGCACCAGAGAGGATCATAAGCCGAGCCTCATCCTGGACTACAATGCCACCAAAGGGGGGGTGGACAACTGGACAAAGTCACAGGGACCTACAGCACCAAAAGGATGACGGCACGCTGGCCTTTAGTAATGTTCTATAACCTGATCGATATATCGGCCTACACCGCATTTGTTATCTTCACGGAGATCTCCCCTGAGTGGAACAAGTCCAAGCTGTACAGGAGGCGCCTGTTCCTTGAGGAGCTGGGGAAGGCACTTGTCGTCCCTCATATTAAAAGGAGGCAGCACATGCCAAGGACCCCAGCCGCTGCTGCAACAGTGAGGGAGATCCAGGAGAGGGCTACACCAACTACTCGTGTGCGCGCGCGTGTGTGTGTGTGTGTGTAAACACTAACATGGAGATGGATGAACGTTCTTTATTCATTGTGAGCAGTCCTTGTATTGGTAGCAATGAATACAATTGTTCCTACATCTCCATGTTAGTGGTTCTTACAATGCACTAACATCAGCAAAAACATAGTAAAATAATCCTCATCCTCATCTTTCTAGGTTGCCGCTGGGGGAAAGAGGAAGAGGAAAAGGTGCCAGGTGTGCAAGCCGTCTGATGACACCAAGACCAGCACGACATGTGTGCTTTGTGCAAAATACATTTGCGTAAAGCACACATTGACAACATGTCCCTCCTGTGCTGTGTAGACACCACACACACACACACACACACACTTAATTGCTGTTACAATAAAACACTTTCAATACAAATCCTTATGACTCATTTGGCTTGATTCTAAGTGAACGGGTCAATTTGACCCTGAACAGAAGAGGTGTCTCGTCTCTATTTATCAACATCAACCAATTGTAAAACAAGTGGGAACATTTTAAAATTAATTTAAAACATGTTATGTTATGCAAAACTAATGTATTTTATATCAAGGCTTTTCCAATGTAAAAAATAAAATAGAAAAATGTGTTTGAATGTATATTTTTGGGGAAAACGAGTGACTTATTCTAATGGAATCATGATCTGTGAGGGGTGAATAACACAATTGCACTAAATATTGATTTCATTGATAGTAATAAAAGGTACAAACTATGTAAAAAAAATCATCTGGATTTTGGGGCTTCTGACCATTTTTGGATAAATAAACATGCACTGGGTCAAATTGACCCACGAATATTATTGCTGTTACAAAAAACGAATATAACAGGAGGGTGAAATCCTCAGACCTCTCCCCCGCGGGACCGCGCATAATCATAACCTCTGCAGCGCATCAGTCTGCTGCTGTGCGCGCCACATTCGAAATGTGAGGTGAAGCTCTCTCTGGAGAATACAGCATTTTCAATAACACTTCCTCAAGAGCGAAATCCAACGTCTGGAGGCTTTTGGTTCCTAGATGAGGAAATAACCAACATCCCACGCTTTTTGAGACAAATATGCAACTGCATGTGTTAATAATTGCACGTTTTCACTGCTCATATATAGGAGCAGGGAAAACGTGCAAGGGAGACCTTTTTCAGGTCTCCCTTGAAAAAGAGATCATTGATCTCAATGGGATTTCACCTGGATAAATAAAGGTTTTGAATTCAATAGGCAGGGTCGGGTCGGGTTGCGGATCTAATTGGCAATATGTGCCGGTTGCGGGGCGGGTTCGGTACTGCACGTCGCGGGTGCGGGTCTTGAAAAGCAGACCCGTGCAGGACTCTGGTGTACATTATGTATGTGCTTATGTGTTCAGCCAACATACGGTACCTCATGAAGCCAAAGATGAAGAGCTGCTCTTCTTTGTTTGCTGTCGCTGCAAGAGCCAGTAACCGCCCCCTTAAAGCCAACACGCTGTTTGATGAGAATTAAATCATGTGCATCCGTTGTCGCCTCATAAAAGCAGGATGAAGTGCTGCCAAATGCAACTTGTTGGCAGACATGAGTTCTGAGTAATTAAGTCTCAGTGCTAATGAGACGGATCATTCATTGGTTTTCAAAGAGGCAACTGTGTGGAAACATTTTTGATATCTCATTTTACCAGTTTTACTCTTTATAAATAAGATGTCTGCTGGCACCAAATCTCTCCATTACAGGGTCTATTGTTTTACACCTTCCTTTAAGTCCATCTTTCTCTCTTTCAGGTATTTCTATAAAGTATCTTTGCTCTCCTTCTGTTTCTCTCAGCGATGGTCATCCAGTGTGAGGGGCAACGAAGCATCCTGGGAGCTTGCGATCGATACTCTCTCAGGCGGAGAGTGAGGACACTTTCTCTGCTGGTATCCCCCTCTTCTATTACTGACAATCCTATTTTTCTCCTCTTCTATTTCTCAATCTTTTAATCTTTCCACATCTCAGTTATTTTATTTTTCAATCCCAGCACATTGCTACCCCCTCAGTCTCTCACCTCTTCTTATACTTTCTTTTCAAAGCTGCCGTCTTTTGAAAATGTGTTCGATTCCTTCCCAAAAGTTGGACAGGGTCAATATTCATTTCAAGTTCGTAACTCAGCTCAATACTGAAGTCAATTCATGAAGTCTATAGCCTAGCATTGTTGCTAAAACATGTTTTTAAACTGATGAGATACCTCCAGGAACATCTTGGAAAGCAAAAGGGAAAAAAAAAGGACTACATCTTTTGGAATGTTGTTCGGGTTGTGTACATTTTAAAGTAATAACACATTATCTCATGATTGATTGCAAAATATGTATTTATGTGTTATTCAGATTGTATTTCAGTGATGCAGTTTGTCAGGATGGAGTGGGTAGCACTTTGTTTGGTTTCAAACACATTTACAACATAAATGTGTTTCAAACTGTGACTGTAATTCTCTGCGGGAGAAAATATATGTTCCACTGATTGTAATTGAATTATAGTTTCATTTCATTTCAAACCTTTATTTAACGAGATTTGTCCCATTGAGATCATAGATCTCTTTTTCAAGGGACCGTGCTGCAGCATATCGGTTCCACATGAAACAATAAAGGACATCATACATTATATTTACAGGATACATTTACAAGTGCCCATAGTATCAACGAGCATTTCATTTAGCCTAGCTTTAAAAACATGCAGAGGAATGAGATTGCTCAGTTTCAATTCTTGCTGAAGATTGTTCCAAGCAAGTGGAGCTGCGCACATAAAAGCTGTCTTACCGAAGACAGTCCTTGCTCTTGGCACATCTAACAAGACTACATCATGTGACCTCAGACAATAGCTGCTTGCAACTCTCTGTGTTATCAGAGAGCAGATATAATACGGGAGTTTACCCAACAAAGCTTTATAGATAAACGTGTACCAGTGACTGAGCCTCCGTACAGAGAGTGATGGTAAACCTGCCTTGGTATACAGGGTACAGTGATGAGTAAGCGCTTTACAATTTGTGACACATCTCAGAGCACTGTGAGGCGGCATCTCACTTGTTCAGGCAATGGGCAGGTGCATTCATATAGACCAGATCACCAGAGTCCAGCACAGGTCAAAGGTCACAGAGCCTTTTCCTGGCCTCAAGCGAGAAACAGGACTTGTTTCCGTAGAAGAAACCTAGCCTAACCCTCAGCTTTTTATCAAATCAAATCAAGTTTTATTTATATAGCACATTTATAAACGACCCTCACATCGTACAAGGAAAAACTTCCGGAGAAACCCCACAGTTTAAAGGGAACATGGGAGAAACCTCAGGGAGAGCAACAGAGGAGGGATCCCTCTCCCAGGACGCACAGACGTGCAATAGATGCCGTGTGTAAATCCAAGAGATAATACATTTTACAGCATATAGACCGAATGTGTCTGAAATGCATGTGTCTGTAATAAGAAGATGAATCCACGAGGATGTCAGCTACAATCCTGTGGAAGCCATCAGGGAAGCAGCATGACGAGACCCAAGGCAGGACCGCAGAGACAGGTTCAGCCACGACCCGAAGTCCACGACTTAATCCAGAACTCGGGATAAAGGATACAGGACACAGGACTACAGCAAGAGGATCAGCCTCGACTCCTTTTTAAGCAGGTTATTGACATGAAGTTTAAAAGTAAGACAATCATCAAGCCAGATACCAAGGTATTTATAACTTCAAGTACTTGTCCTTGCATAGTTGTATGATAAGCCTAATTTTGAAGGAGACAAGGTTGGTGCGAATCTACACATGACACACACACTGAGGTCCATAAAGGCTATAAACGTTTTTCCCGAACCTTTATCCACACACACACACACACACACACACACACACACACACACACACACACACACACACACACACACACACACACACACACACACACACACACACACACACACACACACACACACACACACACACACACACACACACACACACACAGTGAAGCAGCTCAGGAGGGGCTTCACACTGAATGTGATGAGCGGCCCGGCAGAGGCTACAGATGCTGAGAGCCTAATCTTCAGCCGCTCCTACTCTTGCGGGGGAATCCAACCATGCAGGGAGGGGCGGGACTTTATTTTGCTGGGCCACCATGCGGCCAATCATATGCGAGGACACACTAGGATCATACAATTATGTGAAATAAGGGTAGGGGGCAGACGCTCCAAAGACAGAAGGTGTAGTGGTACAGGCCAGCTATAGAGAGACGGATTTAAATGCAAGCGCGTCGGAAAAAGTCAAGAAATGAGCGAAAACCGGAAAAAGAAGCAGCATCTGCTGCTTTTCAGTGATATGGGAGAAAGCAAAGCTGAGTGCAGGATTTGTAAAATGAAAATAACCTTTTTTTTGGTAACCACTCAGGATTTATTGTCAGAGGTGGGAGAAGTTCAGATCGTGTACTTGAGTAAAGTACCAGAGTGTAGGAATACTCGGTTACAATAAAAAGTCCTGCATTCAAAATGTTACTCAAGTAAAAGTAGAAAAGTATTCTCATCAGAATATAGTTAAAGTACCACCTGCAGAGGGATCTAGATGCAGGTGTTCTCTTCCCCATAGAGACCGCCTCGCTGCACATTATCCCTTGCATACAGATAGATTGTGGGTCCCTTCTAACATGTTGTACACAGTGGAAATACACATTCTGGTCAACATCAGGGATCTGATACACTAAACTCCTTCTGAATCAAACCGTCACGGCAGCCTCACCTTACTGATCCCTCTTAAGATAGAAAAACACACGTTAGTTTACCAGCAGAGAGAAAATGGATTTAACTAATAACAAACCTATCCCTCAGGGTGACCCTAATCCCAACCTTAACCCTAGGGTTAGTCCTACTAACTTAAGTCCTACTTTTTTATTATATTATATTTATTATACACACATGCATTTCCAAACATTTGGACTACCTATGTTGCAAATGTATTATCTTTTCAATTTACACACGGCATCTATTGCACGTCTGTCCGTCCTGGGAGAGGGATCCCTCCTCTGTTGCTCTCCCTGAGGTTTCTCCCATGTTCCCTTTAAACTGGGTTTTCTTTGGAAGTTTTTCCTTGTACGATGTGAGGGTCTAAGGACAGAGGGTGTCGTATTGTCATACTGATATTCTGTACACACTGTGAAGACCACTGAGACAAATGTAACATTTGTGATATTGGGCTGTATAAATAAACATTGATTGATTGATTGATTGATTGAACCGAGAGCAAGACAGATCTGCAGGTGCGCTTTATAGTCCGAAAAGTACGGTAGTCAAGACAAAACATGCTTATGACAAAACTGATATTTCTTAAATCTGTATTCAAATGTAGATCCCTCTGTCAGCAATGTATCAACAACTACACACACATTTCTATCAGTGTTTCTCTGTGTTGTGGTTGACATGATGCTCACTGCAGGAGTTAAGGGGAGAGGCTGAGCTTCACCATGAAATGTGCAAATAGACATAAAAGGGGGAAAATGCTCCATGTTTTTTAGGCTGTAAACTGTAACTGTTATGTAAGCCAACTAGACAGACAGTGTATCACTCTTCCTCCTGTACATTAGCAGATAAAAGGCATCACATACTTGAATGAATAAAGAATGCTGGAAATAACTGCATCTCCATTAGCCTATTATGCTCTGCAGAGACTGCCTTCTTCATGTCGTGAATTGCAGCTGATGTTTTAATATGGCAATTGGCAATTTGACTTATACAATAACCCACCTTCGAGTGATGCTCTAGTTTCTTCATGTTTTTTTTTTTCCCTCTTGCTTGCGCCGGACTGAAACTGTCTTTTCACCGACATCTCTTCACCTGCACTAGTGGCCGTATCAAAGTCGTGATTGGTCAGATGTCGATTCATTGCAACGGTGTCGGGTTACAGACGTGCTCCCCTTGTCACCTCTCACTCTCGCGGGGGGTGCGCGGAGAACTGGGCACAGCAGCTGAGGACCTCTAGGCGAGGCCCCCTGCTCAAGGCGGGGCCCCATGCAGCCTGCGTGATTGGCCTGTAGGGAGGGGCGGCCCTGCAACCGAGGATAGACAAAAAGAAGAAAGAAACTGGATTAGAAACCTGGGGGGGAACTGAACAAAGCATATAGATAAATATAAAGGACCTCTTCAGCGTAAAAACCTTTAAATGTTACGACAATCGATATTCAGAGTCCAACATTAAAATATTTGAAATATAAAAATATAAAAAAAACAGTCCACATCTTTACCTCTATTTTCGAGCACAAACCTTTTCCCTCTCAGGCCCCCTGGGGTCCCGTTAGAGGGTAACAGGTTAACAGAGAAAGCCTAGAACGGCTGCGGAGTTTGGAACGTAGACACTGACCTACTCTTGTACAATGTACTCTCTCTCTATCCTCACCCTATTTCATAACCATAGTTATTAGTAGATTTACTATTTAAACCTTAGTCGGACCACAACACTTTTTGGTTAGACTAATGAGTGGAAGCGGTTAACTGACCAATTCTACTGAGTGAAAGCGTTTAAATGCCCGCTTAGATTCACTCGGAACTTAGAGTTTCTCGGAACGCTAATAGAAGTCATTATTGATACTTACAATTACTTGTTGTTGTTTATATATCTCTATACTCCTTTCATAGATTTCCAAAAACAACTCCAATATGGCTGCCAGAAAATTAACAGACTTCCAAGTGCTGACCAGGACCATCTTTGGTATTCTACGAACCTACCATCACCAACAGAAAAACCATCCAGGGCTCAACGAAGATCCTCCCACGTGTGATTCAGACGAAAATCCAAATAGCAAACACATTCAAACCCTGCATTCCAACGGTGGACACCTCCCACCTCCTACAAGGAAATGCCAATAACTGGCTTCAAACTGGATTACAAATATCTGACGAGCACCATACCCACACGATCTCGGCTCTACTCTCCAAGCTTACAAAAATGACGAAGGAGGATGAACAACGGGCCTGGGAGGTGGCCGGAAAATGGGCAAGATCTAAATACCATAATATACAAAAGGGGATTTTCATCCAAGCAGCCGAGGATATCAGGATTTCTCATCATAGAACCTTAATTCCTGACCACCCAACCCAAGAAGGTTAAAACCCAACGTCCAACTGGTGGGCAGTCCTCTTTGGGTAGTACCATGCCCTCACTGGTGCCCATTGTTTTGCCTAGTACTAACTTGCTTTTGGCGACTGGGCCACGACACTCACAAACACTAACTGTGGGGGTGGCCTCCCAAAACCTGGGCTTTTCTCCCATAATACCCCTAACCCCAACCACTCGCCGTCCTGGAAGCGAGGCTCTAAGGAGAGCCCTTGTCATCACAAACACCCTCCCTGAACCTGAATGTTCTAGGTCTCTCACTACTGAGGACTAATCTTCCTCCCACCTCTCCAACAAACCTGGCCACACGCCACGAACATCATGGAGATAAAAAGAAAAACTGGTCTTTAACCCCTAGCCGAGAAGTCCTAATCATAGGGTCTTTCAACATTTCCCACCTTCCGCCAATAAACAACGAAAAAAATTCAAGTGGACAGTTACCCGGGGGCAAACTTGATCCAGGCCGTCCACCTCATTAAGTACAAGACCCCAACATCTGAGGATACCAAAGAGGTCCTTCTCTGTTTCGGCGTGAATGATCGAAACACAGAGAACATTGCAATCCTGGACAATAATCTGACACAATTACTGTCCTCAGCTAAGAAGACTTTTCCCAACATACACATTCTCAGCATCAACTTCTCAGCATCAACTTCTCCCCAGGACTACCACTCACACAACAATTCAATTAGAAACATCAAAAAGCTAAACACACTCATCGAACGAACCCCAGGACACATATCACAACTTGATATGAAGGATTTCTCCACTGAAAGGGACCAAGTGCACTGGACACAGGAGACAGCGAAAAAGATGTGGGACCACTGGAGGTCTTCACTTCCCCTTTAGTTACAAATATTCCTATCCCAAGTGTATTTTCTCCCTACTCAATGCTTTATTATATAGTCAATGTTCATAAAGGATATATGTATATTCAAATATGTTCGAACAAATATTAAAAAAAAAAATGTTTTTAAAAATCTAAATTGTTCTATATAAAATATATTTAAAAAAAAAAAATAGGTTTTGGGGAACCGATGAAGATAATACAAGGTTAACAATCCTACTGTCGGCTGACAACAGGATTATACCTACTGAGGTCCATACTCTTCTCTTTCATAGATAAATACAATAAGTTTAGAACTACCAAAAAAGGTCATCAGAAACCTGGAAACAATATATCCGAGGGAGTTTAACCAAGCATATAGATAAATATAAAGGACCCCTTCTGCGTAAAAACGTTTAATGTTCCGCCAATCGGTATTAATATCAGAGTTCAACATTAAAATATTGGAAACCTAAAATATTTAAAACAGTCCACTTTAACATCTAAAACCTCTACCCTCTCGGGGCCCCCCGGGGTCCCGTTAGAGGGCAACAGGTTAACAGAGAAAGCCTAGACCGGCTGCGGAGTTTGGAACGTAGACACTGACCTACTCTTGTACCTCTGAATTTCTCTAACCAGTGTCCCAGTGGGGATACGTGTCCAACAGGGATGCACCTCTTTCTCTCTCTCCCTATCCTCACCCTATTTCATAACCATAGTCATTAGTAGATTTACTACTTAAACCCCGGACCACAAAACTTTGTGGTTAGATTAATGAGTAGAAACGGTTAACTAACCAATTCTACTGAGTGAAGGCGTTTAAATGTCCGCTTCACTCCTAAAGCTTATAATTCCACAGAACGCAAATAGAAGTCATTTTTTAGAACATAGTACAACTGACCATTCTAAAATTGTACTTTTTACCCAATACCAACATGCATTCTGGGAACTACCCAGAAAGCTTAGGACATAATTTGTAGCCTTTTAAAAGTGATTAAAACATTTCAAACAATCACAAATTCACATATTTTTTTATGGATAACACATTTATTCAGATCAGAGAACAAGATACTATTATCAGGGTTCTTACACCTTTTCTAAAGTCAAATTCAAGTTTTTCAAGCATCTTACAGCTGTTGTAAATGACATTTATATACACATACTTATACTCAAATGATTATTTCCCTACCTCACATTAAATCAGATGTTCTTTATGCTATAAACAACCAAATGTGTGTTGCGTGATAGCCTTCTACATGAGGATGAACAATTAAAGAAAATAAAACAATATTTCAAAATTAGTGATCCATCTGTACGTAGACTGGGCCTCCCATATAACCTGGCGGAGCCAATATACAACAATCAGCCAAATAACTTTTCAATACATTATTGATTACTATTTTTTTAGGTTGGCAATAAACATAAGTCAGAGGTAAATGGTGTACTTTTCCTCCACTATATGTATTTAATACCTTCAGTTACTTTACTGATGTGAAATATAATCAAGTGTTGAATCAGCCTTTAGTTCCACCTGGAGTAAATCCACCAGCTACCCTGCAGTCTACAAAGTACTTCAGACTAGCTGCACCTTCACCAGCTTTGAGAACACTTTCATGATCAATCATTATAAAACATATCACATATATTATTCTGAAATGGACCAATCTGCACAACGACTACCTTTACTGTCTTTCACTATATTTTGATGAGAATACTTTTCTACTTTCACTTGAGGAACATTTTGAATGCAGGACTTTTACTGTAACAGAGTATTCCTACACTCTGGTACTTCTACTTTTACTCAAGTACAACATCTGAGTACTTCTACTTTTACTCTAATACAAGACCTGAGTACTTCTACTTTTACTCAAGTACAAGATCTGAGTACTTCTACTTTTATTCAAGTACAAGATCTGAGTACTTCTCCTTTCACTACAAGATCTGAGTACTTCTACTTTGACTCAAGTACAATATCTGAGTACTTATTCCACCCCTGGTAGCGTATTAGCCTGAATTGTAGCCACAAAATCACGCAGAGCTGCATATGAAAGAGAGAGAGAGATATTGATAGTGATAGTCTGTAGTGAAGGAGCGCGCTCCCGCTCGCGCTGCGCAGCAAACAGCTGTTTGCTTTTCACCCAACAACGACAACCGCCTCACGAAACGCTATGTTGTAGCGTTAATAAACGAAACAATTTAACAAAATTGCTTGTCAAAATACCAGAGGA
Organism: Pseudochaenichthys georgianus; assembly: GCF_902827115.2. Classification (NCBI taxonomy): domain Eukaryota; kingdom Metazoa; phylum Chordata; class Actinopteri; order Perciformes; family Channichthyidae; genus Pseudochaenichthys; species Pseudochaenichthys georgianus. Next base: position 42,813,317 of record NC_047512.1, read on the forward strand.
CCATTTTTTTTTTTAAAGCAATATTTTTAGTGGCCCGAGCGGGCAAATTGAAATTACGTTATGCTGGCCGGGGTGTCTAAATAGTGCTTCCGGGGCATTTATAATGTCGAGCCCTGTATATCATATGAAAAGCTGAGAGTCCACAGATTCTATTGGTATACGTTTCATCCCTGTGCGATCAAAAGAATATTAAACTTGTTTCAGCAAATTCAGATGATAAATACAACTATAACACGAAATGCCGTGAGAATTACAAGTGAGTGCTTCATCCTCTGAACACCTCAGAATGGCGACTGTAACGCACATATTAACATAGGTACGCTCCTCTGAAATGATTGTCCCCTGCAATTATTATTATCCCTCATGGAGTTCGCTATTCAGCTCGCTAACGTTAGCTTAAACAAACGTAACATGCAACGTTAGCCTAATCTAAAATGCTCTACTACGGCGTACCTTTCATGTGGCTCGTCAGCGCAGACTCTCCCATCGTTATGTTGCAAACTTTGCAGGAGGCTACTCGTGGGCTTGACCCTCGTCTTAGCCATGGCTTGTATTTGTCTTCTGCTAGCCAACGCTCGTTGAAACGGCAACCTCCTGGCACACAGTCATCTATCACTCATCAGAATGCCCAGGTCGGTTACATGGGTTACACACGTAACAAAAACACTTGCAGGTCACGCGCATAGGAAGGCTGGAGCGGAGCTGTTTTATGTAAAAGCGAAGCAATTAAGCGCGCTGCGACTTCTTTATTTTCTTTTAATCTAAAAAGCGAAGTAAAGCATTTACATTTTCAAGCACTTTATCCCAAATTCAAGCACCATTCCCAAAATGCAAGCACTTTCCCAACCTTGAAAACACCACGTCAAATTTCAAGCACTTTCAAGGATTTCAAGCACCCGTACGAACCCTGTATTATAATATAGCACTTTTTCAAATAAAATTAAAATTACAAATGGAACCACGAGTCTACAGAGTAGGTAAAAACATAAATATTCTGACGTTTTTAAACACAAAATCACTACAGATCGACTGTGCTTCACCTTGAGTGGGTTCCTTCTTTGGATTGCACTGGTCAAATGGCTAGCACCGGGGAGGAGGTTATTTTCGATTGAATAGTGCCCGGATTAGTTTTGTATCATAAAGATAAAGCAACACTTTCTCAGAATAAAGCAAAACTATGAGTTTAAAAGAAAAAAAAACTGAGTCAAGCAAAATAAAATACATTTCAAAAATAAAACTATAAGTTTCAAACAAATCATTTGTGTAATCATGTAAGCCAGGGGTGCCCACACTTTTTTGGCTGGTGAGCTACTTTTGAAATGACCAGCTCACGAGGTCTACCAACCAAAAATAAAATCCCAAATTGCAAGGGTTGCTGAATAACACGTTTTATTTATACATGGGATAATAGGGCTGCAACAAACGACTCATTTGATAATCGATTAATCGGACTATTACTGTATGCCTTGCACAATTTCTCAAGCGCTCTTATTTAGCCATCAGCTTTTAGATTTAGCTTAAGGTTGTTTTAGGCATGTGGAAACTAACAATGAAGACAATAAAGATGAATACTTGATTCAAAAATACATATATTATTAAATTAACTTAACAAATTGTGAACAAAACTAACATTGCTTTTTATTTAAATAAAATAAATAATATTTCACATCAAAAGAAACAACAATGTTTTAACAAATCATATTAAATAATCTGATGACAGAACTGTAAACAGAATAGCTGAAACTTTAACAAACTAAATAACTCTGTTTCATGTTTGTATAATGTAGTTAACTCCGTGTGTTGCTGCTAGCATACATAACACCTGACGTGGAAATGTTACTCGTGGATGGGGACAGAGCTGCTAGAAAGACAGTGGAACCCGGTGCATTCCTCCGTCTGGATGTGGAGCACTTTTGCTAAATGTTTAGACAAACTGCTCGTGTTACCGCCCTCACATGCTAAACACTCTTGGCAACGAGCATCGTCCACCTCAAGACGGGTAACATTTAACCACACCTTGGAGCGCTTCTCTCCGCTGTGTTGCTGCATGGAGCAGCCGAGTGTGTGTAAACTGCCCGCCCCCTCGCACAGACGGGGGAGAGAGAGATCTCGTCTGGATTGGAAAGATCAAAAATACACCGACCATAGACGCATGAGTTTGTCTTTTTGCATGTTAGAAACAAGTTGGCGACACTAAGACTGCGAGATAATGTTTTTGTAGCAATAATACATGACCTTTCTCTTTCTCAACTCGCTACTCGGAGGGAAGTCGCTGTCGTATGCCTTGTGAACACTCCGATAATGCCTCTCCACGTTACCTTTCTTTGGCAAAGCGACGCTTGCTTTACAAATAAGGCAAATAACCTTTGAATGTGACATCACAACAAAATATTCTTCCTCCCATTCTGGGTGGAAGTGGTATGTCTTTAGCTTCTTGCTCGGTCCCGCACTCATTTTGTTGTTTGTCTCTTTAACTTAATTTGAGTTTTCCCGGCACTTGACTGATTTTGTATCGCTTTGCATTAGACTGGAAAGCGATAGGTCGCTTTTTCTGTCAATCCCTGGTCCATGATCCACGGGTCCAGGTGGACAGTTTTCCGGGGGCCAATTTGGCCCACTGGCAGCCACCATCATCCCGTAGAATACGGTGACTTCACCAGGGGTGCAGAAGGTGGTGTTATCGTTTGGTCTCAGCGACAGGGACAGACGCGACTCGACCATTCTGGTAAACGATCCGAGGAGACTTCTGAATGCAGCCAGGGACACCTTCCCCAATGCGGATATCCGGGTTCCTATTATTAATATTTCGGCCCAATCATCCCGCCTACAGATGGAGAACATCAGGATCCTAAATCAGCAGATTTTCCACACACACCAGTACTAAACGATGCAGACTGTCAGACACTGCTGTAGTTAAATGTCAAGTCTTTAAAATAATTTCACTGCTCTCAAACACTGCCGCTTCTGGGGCCTCATTTATAAAGCCTTGCGTAGGATGCTTACGTAGTACAAAGCAAAGAAATAGGTACAGAAATGTTCCGACATTTTCCGATTCACCAAACATTGCGTACCGGCGAGGGAAGTGCGTGCGGGACTTCCTACGCCTGTTTCCCGTTATAAATCACAATCGACTCGAAATGCGGTGCAGCTTTTGCGGGCTTCACGTAACGCCCATATTTGCCTATAAATAGTCAAAGAAACGCCCATTCATTCATTCATTCTGACTGACTGCATGAAGAAGAACGCAGGAAATGACGACAGAACAGCTAAAAAAAAGACATCTCACACTCGGAGTGGAGTCATGATGACTGGATCTGAATTAGTTTTTTGAATTAGTTTTTTGTATTTGGTGGTTTGTGTCCCAGCTGTCGATCAGCTGTGCACAGCGAGACTCCACTGCAGCCTGTGCATCTCAACCCCCCCCCCCCCCCCCCCAGTGCACTGAGGAATCGCAAACAGGCGTTTGTTTAATTATTTTTAGATTGGCATCAATCAATGTTTGAAAATGAATTCTTCATATATGATAAATGAGGTAACATTTTGTTTATGGTATTATTTCCACATATTTCTCTCCATTCTTCCTTCTGCCAACGGTGTCGCAATTTCTCGTATCCCGTTTTTGTGCTTTGCGTACGCATGGGTTAGAGTTTGCGTGGAGGACCGCACTTTTTCTCGTTAAGTTAGTATTTTATAAATCGCAAACATTGCGTAGAAACTGGTGTACGCCATTTTTTGAGCGTATATCCCTTTATAAATGAGGCCCCTGGACCCCTAAAATTACAACAGAATAAAAAGTTCCTTGAAGAAACTCTTCCAACTTTAGGTATAAATCACAGTGCTACTGGTATAACTGAATCAGCTTGTTACCTTTGTTACTGTGCTGCTTCTACTTTTTACACTAGGCTTCTGATAAACACAACAAACGTGTACCTCATCAAGATACAAGCTGGTTTTTGCTTACTCTTTTGTTTTAAGAGAAGTCCTACACACATTGTGGCCAATTTAATTAACATTGTTTACTTTGGATATGTCCAAAAAAGGGTTTTAGGCTTCCATCTGTTTGTATAAAGAACCTCTTTGGCTATGTTAGGTGACTTCTTGCTGAATATTACAAAATGATGTTATTTAAGACTTTATCTTATTGGACATATGGCCCTAACACCTATCTGATAGAACAAAGATTGAATTGTGACACATGGGTAGTATCAGGTAGTAAACAGCCTTGTATATTGATTGACAATGGGAAAAAGTAGATGTAGATTAGAACGTGTGTGTGCAGTAAACCAGGTGATCCTGGTGCGATGTGGGCACAGAACTGCTCTAATTAGGTCTGTGTTTGTCAGACTGTTGAACAGGAAGTTATCTCATTTTCTTCCATAGTGAGGTAAATCTTAATTATCCCAATAACTCCCAGGAATGTTGTACTTGAGACTGTGAAGCTGACAATTGAGCAGCCTGACCAAGCAAGGAGGCAGAGGCAGACCGTCCAAAAATATAACATTTATTAAACATTTATTAAACTCGATCCCATGACACAGCCTCAACCTTGCTGTTTTTGTGAGCACAGTCACCAGCCACAAGGATCTCACACACTCTCCCAAACAGAACAACCCCAGAGCCTAAATGCACAACCCAATCAACCCAACAGGACACAGGTGAGGGGGGGAGGAGACAACACAGGGCACCAGGTGAACATAATCAGGAAGCACACATGGGGGAAGGGGAACACTTTTCAGAATAAAACCAGCAAACAGAGACAGACAACCTAAAACACAGACAGATGCACAAACTACATACACTTCGCCACCAACGAAGCTTCACAATTCGTAACGGAGGCCGAGATCTATGGCCCCGAAGATACTGATCTGTTACAGAGACTTAAAGGTGGGGTAGGTAAGTTTCAGAAACCGGCTCGAGATACACTTTTTGTTATATTCCATGGAATGCTCTTAACATCCCGATAGCAAAGAATATCTTAAGTGCTTTGACAAAAAATCCATACAAAAATGTCATCTGTAGAAGCCGAAGTAATACTGTAAAAAGTACAACCAATCATCTGAGCCGGCCCGGCTAAACGGATTGGATGGCCTACCTGCCTGTCAGCCTTCCATCGGGGCACAAACTTATCTCGTGCCCTCATTGGTCATGTGTGTGTTGGAGGAGGGGCTCTATAAGGAAGTGGCAGATTTTCTCCGGTTGTGTATTTTCAAATTCTAGCGATCTCAAGCCGGTTACCTACCCCACCTTTAAGGCATCTCAACAGACTGAATTATGATTTTTGATGAGTCCTTGCAGTATGATGTTTTGCCACTAACAATAAAGTTGGATTTGTTTATTTATCTGAATATAGTTTATTTAATCTGAACCAATCAGTATAATCATTTAAACCAGCATTAGCTTCCCTAAATAATAAATCAAATGAGAAAGAACTAGGGTTGTGTCATCAGCAAACATCATTGGAGAAAGAATATTTTAATTATTTGACAAATCATTAATGTCTATAAAGAATAATAATGGTCCAAGAATGGACCCCTGCAGGACCCCACAGATCAGTTTGGCCCTGTTCGAGTTGTAGCCCTTAACACAAACAAACTGTCTTCTCTCTTGAGACATGTCTCAACCATTTGTATGTAGAATCATGAAAAACAGATTTATGCAACTTTTCCAATAAAATGTAAGGATTTACTGTATCAAACCCTTTTGAAAGGTCGATGAAAATGCTACAAGTAAATTAATTATTATCAAGTGCAGAAATAACTTTGCTAGTCAGGTGCAGCAAAGCCTCAATTAGGTGCATCGCCCAATGGCTTCTTGGCCTCTTTCTGCACTGTTTGTAATTGTGGTTACATAGCTGGTTTCATCATTTTTACTGTATCAATTGGTGATTCTGGTTTTTCCCTATTCAGATGATTTACTTGATTAAAAGTACCAATACATTGTTAAAAGCCAGTTAAAGCTATGCATTCCAAATCTTACTTAAAGGTGGGCTCGGTAATTTTGGAGAAACCAGCTCGAGTGCACTAGAATTTGAAAATACACAACCGGAAAAAATCTGCTAATTCCTTACAGAGCCCCTTCTCCAACACACACGAACGCGCACATGACCAATGAGGGCACGAGATCAGTTTGTGCCCCGATGGAAGGCTCACAGGCAGGTAGGCCATCCAGTTACTTTAGCCGGGCCGGCTCAGATGATTGGTCGTGCTTTTTACAGCGCCACGGCTTCCACAGATGATGTTTTGTATGGATTTTTTGTCAAAGCACTTCAGATATTCATTGCTATCGGGATGTTAAGAGCATTCCATGGAATATAAAAAAGTGTATATCGAGCCGGTTTCTCAAACTTACCTACCCCACCTTTAAGTACAATTTCAAAAGTATTAAGTGGATGTATAACATTGCATGGAAATACTCAATTAAAGTAGAAGTACCTAAACATCTTACTTAAGTGCAGTACTTAGTAACTTTCCATCTCTGCCTGCATGTATCTTTTAGAATCTGCATTCCATACTGCAGAGATGCCAAGTTAACCAAGTCATTTCTCAATGTCTTTATGTCTGCAGTCAGCTATGGCAGCCTACTTTAAACTACAAGCAGAACTTCTGAGAGTTTGGATCAGATGAGTTCTGTTGTCTTCCTTCAGCCTCCGGGGAGAAGGGTACATTATGAACTAGATCTCAGTAAGGTATTGTACCTGAAAACAGTCATTCAGTCAGCCAAAAAGAATCCCAGAATATCTGAACGGATTATGAATAACTTTACATTTCATAACAGGTTGTCAGAACATTAGAGTGACTACATCCCTGAGGTAAGGAACCATAGAGATAGAGACTGATTGGTTTTGTGGGTCTCAGGCTGGTAAACAAGGATAATATTGGAGCCTTGCCATGTGAAACATTGGCAAGGCAAACCCTTCTTCCATTGCCCACAATATAAGCTTTGTAAGAACATTAAAGCATCCATGGAAGTATTTCTCAAAAGTCAATGTTACATATTTGTACTCTTTACTGGGTCTTGTGTATAAGCAATTGTTGTACTGTATCTTGGGAAACCCTTTCAAGCTTCAACCACTCATCAGAGACCAGAACGCTTTGGTTTAAAAACAATCATTCATACATTTTATTTAATCTTTTAACTCATTTTAAATGTGTTTATCTGATTGTAACCCACTCAAATACTGCAGTGAGTTTTAGACCCTGTAATAAACAGCAGCTCCCACTTGGGGCAGTGCTGGTGCAGCAGAGTCTGCATATGAGGGAGGAGAGGAAGAGCAGGCCAGGTGTGGTTGTTAATGAGGCTCAATGAGTGGCAGCTGAGTGTGGGCCCTGTGTGTGTTCAAATTGTTTGATGATGTGCTTCTTTGATGCTGCGGGGAACCAGGAACTAGCAGAACTGATGGAAGTTTTTGGAGCTGCAGTTTTTGTCTTTTCCTCACCAGAAAAAGGATTCTAAAGGATTCTACTCTCCAGAAAAAGGATAATACTCACCAGAAAAAGGAATGATGGTCATTGGATTACCAGAGAGAGAGACAGAGAAACTACAGACTACCCGGGTTCGATTATTGTTGTTTGGTCCATGATAGCAGATTGGGTTTCACTGGGGTGGATGAGGGGTTTGTGAAAGTGTTGTATGAATGTTTAATAAAATGCCGGCTATATTAATTTGATATTGTTTTTTCTATTTATATAATCTTCTACTCCTCATTGAAAGCAACCTAGTACATAGGAGTGTTACATTATTTGGCGAGCTAGCCAGGAGGAGTAGTTTTAATTGGAAAAACATTTTACATTTTTTGCTGGTAGATATGTTAATTCATACAATCATTTTTCTTTTCTTAATCTGTTATTCAAATTTCTCGTCTGAAGAATGTCAAAATGCTATTAAAGCTCCCTCCATTGCGGAGATATTCCCGCGAGAGTGCGGAAAACTTAAATAAATTGATTTATTTCCAATGTGAAATGTTACCAATAGGCCTATACTCACGGATCACTAGGGGGCGCTTACGGACCACCAGTGGTCCGCAGACCACACTTTGAGAAACACTGCACTATAGGGTCGATACACTGAAACGAAGTGGTCAGTCTCCTGGGGGGAGTTCAACATTTTTTGCACATAGATATAGTTAATTAATGTATATTGTCATAGCTTTATTCATGTGTGTATTATTGGTAGATTGATGGGTTAATGTTTAGTAAATGTGTATATAGTGGTATTAAATAGTTTGCTTGGATAAAGATAATGGTATGTGCCAGCCAATGAAGATCTGAGGCATCCTATAAAAGGCAGTCAGTGTTGTTGAGAAGGGGTGGTGTACTGTGTGGGTGATGGAGGACAGCCATGTGGTCACCGTGGTTGAGAAAATAAAACAGTTTTCTGTGGAAAAACCCCAACCTGCCTGCTTCTTCTATTTGTCCTCCATGGCTGCTCGGGCATGCTAACAAGTGGTGTCAGAAGCAAAGGCCTAACAAACACTTTGAGGAAAGACAAAGATGCCCGGAGGAAGAAAGAAGTCAGAGAAACAGATGGAGCCAGATGACGGTGCACCGGTCCAGCAAGGGGCGACAGCAGACAAAACTCCTTAGCAACTGGAGGAATTGACAAACATGGTGAAGTCTCTGGTCTGTTTCAATACATCCAGAGATCAGCAAAGGGAGAAAGAGGCTGTGCACCAAGAGCAGAGATGGAAGAACATGCATCGAGAGTTTCAAAAAAAAATACAAGGCCAGGTGACTGAATTAAAAGAAGAATCGGAAAACAGAACTGAGCGCCGTCGCCATGATGAGGATGAGGACGACGGGGAGGAGCTCAGGTTACGAGCAGACCGATCCGACCTGCGGAATGAGCCGCCATTGGGGAGAAGAGCACCACACTTCCGTAGAGACCCCAAGTTAATGCCACTCACTCCTGAAGATGATATTGAGCACTTTATGACAACGTTTGAAAGAATGGCCACTGTCTGCCTATGGCCGAAAGAAGATTGGGCAATTCAGCTTGTGCCACTGCTCACAGGTAAAGCACGCAGTGCCTTTGTTTTCATGGACATCACAGACTCAGCAGAATACGAAAAGGTAAAATAAGCTATTTTGGCTAAATATGAGATCACAGCTGATCATTGGTCATCGGTCATTGGAAGTATATCGGGAGGAAACTCCACGTGAACTCTATGTACGGTTAAAAGAAGTTTTTTACAAATGGGTCAAACCAGGGCGATCCGATGTTAAAAGTATATCTGAGTTGATGATACTGGAGCAGTTCTTGAGAATGGTGGATCCGGAGCTAGAAGTCTGGATCCGAGAGAGAGACCCGCAGTCTGCTGAGGACGCCGCCAGACTAACAGAGGTTTTCCTGTCATCCAGAACCGGGACTAAAAGATCCACCTTCGGCCGTGAGGCATACTTCGCTGCACGCAGTAAGTCCAATGGGGGTGAATGGGGTGGTCAAAATGAGAATAGGCCTCAGATTAATCAGTCATCTTTCACTAGACCTAGCTCAAAGTCGTTTCCCAGCGCAGACACACGCTGCTATCAGTGTAACGGTTTAGGTCACACTCAGCATACTTGCCCAACAACCAGACAGAGCAAGCCAGCCCTGTTGTGTGTAGTTCCCTGACCCACCCACCCTGCCCCTGGTAATGCTGATGCGCTCACTGCCCCAGTGTTAGTAAATGGTCGGCGTGAAGAGGCACTCTTAGACTCTGGTAGCTTTCAGACAGTGGTTTTGGCTAGCATAGTGCCTAGAGAAAGGTGGAGTGAGAAAAAGTGTAACATTAGTTGTGTCCACGATGATGAAAAGTTGTACCCCACAGCTGAAGTTTATCTTACCGTAGGGGGTCAGACTTACCTCCTCCCAGTAGCTTTAGTGCCTAAACTACCATACCCAGTTATCCTTGGCCATGATGTCCCCACACTGCTTGACTTGGTAGATAAGGCTAACAGAGGGATTCCCAGACAGGTAGAGGCGGGGGTTGAGGTTCCTAACCCAGAAGTTGGATCAGCAGCAACAGTTAGAGCCCCAGGTGTCAGCAAAAGCATGTAACATGGTGGTGACTAGGGCACGTAAAGAGACAAATACGCTTGAGGAGTTACCTTTTTACAATGATGAGTTAAAGACGGGGCCAGTTAAACAGCCAAAGTCCCGAGTACAGAGAAGAAGGGAAAAGTTTCTGGCTACGGCCAGGGAACAGGGTCAGGAAGAAACTAGGCCCAGCCAGCCTTTACAGCCCGTAGATTTACGTATTCCCCCAGATATAGCAGCAATGCAGAGGGCTGATCCAACGCTAAAACCCTGGTTAGACAAGGTCTCAGAGGTTGAGGGTGAAAAACTGGGTAAGGCAGACGGTATAGCAGAGTTCAGCTATGTCATTAAGAGGGGTATTCTTTACGAACGTGAGGGAAAAGAGGAAGCCCTAGCATTGCCACAGGGCCTGAGGCAGAAAGTTATGGAGCTAGGTCACTCTATCCCCTGGGCAGGCCACCTAGCATTCCAGAAATCCCTCAGCAGGATAGCTAGGAGATTTGTTTGGCCGGGTATTTACACCCAGGTTAAGGGGTTTTGTGCATCGTGTGAGGTATGTCAGCTATCTTCACCAAGGGGAGTAGCCTGTGCCCAGCTACAGCCATTGCCCATCATAGAAACACCGTTCCACAGGATAGGCATGGACATTGTGGGACCCCTTGAGAGAAGTTCCACAGGCCATCGTTTCATCCTGGTAATTTGTGATTATGCCACCCGTTACCCAGAAGCCTTTCCCCTCAGATCAATTAAGGCCAAACATGTTGCTAATTGCCTATTGCAGCTATTCTCCAGAGTAGGCGTCCCTAAAGAAATCTTGACTGACTGTGGCACCAACTTCCTGTCTAAATTATTGCAGCAGGTATATCAGTTGTTAGGAGTGAAGGGTATTAAGACCACCCCTTACCATCCCCAGACGGACGGGTTAGTTGAGAGATTCAATCAGACACTCAAGAACATGCTGTGAAAGTTTGTGTCACACACAGGCTCTGATTGGGACCAGTGGCTGCCATACTTGCTGTTTGCGTACCGGGAGGTGCCGCAAGCATCAACAGGATTTTCGCCCTTTGAACTGCTCTATGGCCACCAGGTGAGGGGGCCGTTGGACCTGCTGAGAGAGCATTGGGAGAACCCGAAGGCAGATCAGGAAAATGTGGTGGCTTATGTGGTCAAGATGCGAGAGAGGCCTGAGCAGATGACGGCACTAGCACAGGAACACATGAGATCAGCACAGGCAAACCAGAAGACCTGGTATGACAAGAAAGCAAGGGACAGAACCTTTCTACCAGGCCAGCAGGTGTTGCTGTTGCTCCCAACAAGTGACTGTAAGCTGCTGGCAAAATGGCAGGGGCCTTATCAAATCACTAAGCGCCTTGGTAAGGTAACCTATGAACTGTATATGCATGACAAAGGGAAGAAACATCAGTCGTTTCATGTAAACCTGCTGAAGGAGTTTCAGGAGCCTTCACCGCCAAGCCATCAGCCTGTTCAACAGCAGCTTCTCATCCGTGCCATGGACCAAGGAGAGGATATTGTGCCCTCTGTTCCCACCAGTGTCTCGATGCCCGGTACCGTTGATGTGTCTCATCTCCAGCCTGACCAGCAGAGGGAGATACGTGTAATGATGGATCCAGAGCTTTTCCAATAAACGCCTGGTTTCACAACTCTGGTACAGCACCAGGTCCACCTGAGGGAAGACGCAACTCCCCGCCGTAAATCTTACAGGATTCCCGAACGTTTGGTGCCAGAGCTTAAAAAGGAAATTGAGCTGATGTTGCAGCTGGGCATCATTGAGACCTCGACGAGTGAGTGGTGCAGTCCGGTTGTGCTGGTCCCTAAGAAAGATGGTTCACTGAGATTCTGCATTGACTTCAGATACCTGAATGCTGTGTCTAAATTTGAGTCCTACCCAATGCCCCGAATTGATGAGTTGCTGGAAAGGGTTGGTAGGTCCACATTCATCACGACACTTGATCTAAGCAAAGGATATTGGCAGCTGGCTCTGGCAAAGGAGACCAAGGAGCTGACAGCATTTAAAACACCATCTGGAATGTTTCATTTCAATGTAATGCCGTTTGGTCTCCAGGGGGCGCCAGCTACATTTCAACGACTCATGGACCACTTGCTGAGGGAGGTGCCAGAGTTTGCAGCCGCGTACTTGGATGACAGTTATTTTCAGCCAGACATGGAACAAGGAACACATGGCTCACCTTCGCAAGGTCCTCCAGTTGATAAAAAAGGCTGGGCTAACAATCAATCCACGCAAATGTGCGTTTGCGCAGGGTCAGGTGGAGTACCTCAGTCATGTGGTTGGCCAGGGTGTTGTGAAACCTCGAGTGGGGAAAGTGGATGCTATCCACTTGTATCCTGTGCCCACCACCAAGAGGAAGGTGCGTTCCTTTATGGGGTTGATTGGCTGGTACAGCAAGTTCATTCCCAACTTTTCAGAGAGGGCAGCAGTGCTCACTGACCTCACCAAGAACTCTGCCCCAAACAAGGTGAAATGGAGTGAGGAGTGTGATCAAGCATTTAGAGATCTCAAGAGTGCAATCACAGGGGATTCAGTCCTCTACAGTCCAGACTTTTCAAAGCCATTTACACTGCAGACTGATGCCTCGGGTGTTGGCATTGGAGCAGTGCTTCTGCAGGAAACTGGGGGAGAGCAACGTCCAGTGCTGTTCCTAAGCCGCAAGCTTCTGGACCAAGAGACAAGATATTCAACAGTGGAGAAGGAGTGCCTGGCCATGAAGTGGGCCATTGATTCGTTGAAGTACTATTTGCTGGGACGTCACTTCCTCCTGGAAACTGATCATCGCGCTCTGCAGTGGTTGAACCGGATGAAGGACTCTGTTACGTGCCAGGCAGGCTGTACATGTGTGGTTTTCCTTCCCTCCTGTGTTTCTCTCTTCTCCCTGTCTTCTGCACAGCTAATCAGCAGCTGATCGGTATCTGCCTGTGCACCTGAGTCTGATGGCTGATTGGATCCTCTCACCCTCAGCTGGCCTATCAGCAACCAGGGCCGACCATAAAGGAGGCACCCAGGAAGTCTTCTCTCTCTCACTCTGGGCCTGTTGCTGAGGAAGGAACACGGCTGTGCTTAGCAACTAAAGCTCTTTGGATAAATCTGAACTTTGTTAATGTGTGTGTTGAGAGGTGGAGGAGTTAGGTAAGTCTGGGGTACCCTGTACATTTCTCACCACCGAGCTAACTATTGTTTAGACACACTAGGTAAGCGGATTGTTGCCACCCCTGTATATTGTTTTGTCAAATTCTTTGTAGTTAGTTAGTGAGGGTTTTTGTTTGAGTTTGGTTTCAAAGGATAGTTGTAGAGGTAGGCCTGGTTTTGTTATGCTTGTTTCTTTTGTTTGGCACAATCCTTTGACTCCTCCTCCTCCTCACAAACAGAGTTTCTGTTTAATTGTATTATCTGATAGGTTACAAGGAATAAACCTTTTGTCAACCTTTACTCTGACTCTCTCATACTTATTGGTTGTACGTTATTGTCTCCAGGTCCCCTAGACCTTAGTGGGGACGTAACAAATGGGGGCTCGTCCGGGATCTCTATTTTCCTGAAATAAAAACAACCAATAATTGAGAAGTCATTGTAGGTGTTGTACATTGGCTGAAAAATGGGTTTTGACTTACAGGACTTTATTGAAAGTCCAAGTGTTGATACGTTGTATTCCTGTCGCAAAGATGACATGTTATGTATCGCAGCTCACTTTAACATTACAGTAGACAAGTATAAAGTAAAAAAAGAGATAAGAGAGAAAATCCTGCAAAAACTAGAGGAGTTAAAGATTCTTGTAATCCCAAGCATGTCAACTCAGCCTAGGGCTGAGGTGTCTATTGAAGATGATAGGGAAAGAGTATTAGCTACACCTAGAGTTGACAAGTTTAGTCCTCAAGCTCCTCCTGCAACGCTTCCTAGGTTTGAGGCTTTCTCTCCGGGTAGCTTAGGTGCAAGTAGTAATGCCAAACTAAAAGTTCGTCTTGTCCGTCTTCAGATGGAGGGCCAGGAAAAGGAGCGTAGAGCGGACTATGAACACAGGCTGCAGATTCGCAAGTTAGAGATAGAAGCTGAGAAATAAATCACGTTAAAGCGGCTTGAAGTTGATGCCCTGAGAATCTCTTCAGAGCAGACATTTGAGAGGTCAAGACCTTCACATACAGTCTCTCATACAAAGAGTTTTGATGTTAGTAAAAATATTGCTTTAGTGCCAACTTTTAGAGAGTCAGAGGTTGACTCATATTTTTGTGCTTTTGAGAGAATTGCTACCGCACTGGTCTGGCCTAAAGACATGTGGCCAATCCTACTTCAGTGCAAATTAGTAGGTAAGGCTCAGGAAGTGGTATCTTCACTTTCTTTGGAAGAAAGCTTGCAGTACGAAGTGCTTAAAGAGTCGATATTGCGTGCTTATGAGCTTGTGCCGGAGGCCTACAGACAAAAGTTCAGAAACCATAAAAAGTCTGCTACGCAGACATTTGTTGAGTTTGCGCGAGAGAAGGGCATTCTCTTTGATAAATGGTGTGCGGCTAATGAAGTGAAGGATCATTTTGAGAGTCTTCGTCAGTTACTTCTCTTGGAAGATTTTAAGAATTCTTTGCCTGAAAGGATGGTGATATTCTTAAATGAACAGAAGGTTACTTCACTGGCTAAGGCAGCTGTTTTAGCAGAATGAATTTATGCTCACTCACAAGACTGTGTTTTCTTCACCCTTGCGCCCAGATAGAGTTTCAATATCACAAACCGGAAGACCTGATCTTGGCCCAACAACTTTTGAAAGGTCTAGAGGACCACCATCACCTCCACGGGGGCCCCGTGAGTGTAACTACTGCCATAAAACAGGACACCTTATTTCAGGGTGTCATTTCTTAAAGCGTAAACAACAATTTTCGCAACGCTTTCAAACGCCAAAAGGCATGGGACTCATTAAAGGAGTTTCCCTATCAGACATAGAAATGTCCCAGGAAGATGATGTACCTGATCCCTGTTTCAAACCCTTTATTTCCAAGGGCTTTGTTTCTTTAACAGGGGATCCTAAAGACCAGCTGCCAGTACAGGTACTTAGGGACACAGGAGGTTCTCAGTCCATTATTAGGGAAGGCATCTTACCTTTAACCTCCAGATCATCATGTGGATCAAGTGCTGTTGTTCAAGGGGTAGGCATGACACTAGTTGCGGCTCCTTTGCACAATGTTTATATTCACTCATCTCTTGTCAAAGGATTCTTTAAAGTAGCTGTCCTCCCTGCCTTGCCCATCAAAGGTGTTGATTTCATCCTCAGTAATGACTTGGCTGGGGGCAAAGTTAAGCCAGTACCTGAGGTCATTGATTCTCCTGATCTAAGTTTAGACGCAGAGAAATCAGCTGAAGTACCTCCCGAAATCTTTCCTGCTTGTGTTGTTACAAGGGCACAGTCAAAGAAATACGGAGAGGACTTGTCTGATTCTTTTCTTGCTACAGGGCAGTTTCTTGAAGACATGACAGTGTCGGACCGACTGCCAGAGGAGGCCCGGTCTGCTGGTGCTGGATCACCCAGTAACAGCTCAGAGCTTGTACAACTGCCTGCCACTCGGGAAGAATTCATGGCAGCCCAGTTAAGTGATGAAAAACGTTCTAAATGTCTCTCTTCTGTTATCAGTCAGGAAGAGGCCAAGTCAAAGAAGATGGCCTACATTATGGAAGATCACCTATTAATGCGTCGCTGGATTAGTGATGCCTGTGAGGAGTCAGACTCCTTAGCAATTTATCAAGTTGTCGTGCCAACAACCTATCGTTCTCAGGTGATGTCCTTGGCTCATGATCATCCATGGTCAGGTCACATGGGGGTAACAAAAACATATCAAAGAGTGTGTCATATCAACATGCTAAAGAAGTACTGCACCAGGGAAGACCAAAGTGAGTCTTCTAAAGCTCACCAGGTGGAGACAACCGTCTCTCCTATGGCTTCAGTTTCAAAGGTGAGCTCAAATGAGGATGAGGATGAGTTGGTGATGCGCAGTGCAACACCACAGGGGGCAAGACTAAGCAATACTGAGGTATTAGCTGATTTGCCCAATTACTTGTCTCATCTTCCTGATATCCAAGGAAGTGATATACAGAAATTGATATTTGACTTTGCATGTCTTTTTAATGACACTCCATCACAAACTTCTGTCCTAGCTCATGATGTGGTTTTGACCAACCCCTCGCCCATCAAACAGCGGGCGTACAGAGTTAACCCAGTTAAGAGAGAGGTTATGAAAAGGGAAGTTGAATATCTACTTAAAAACGGATTTGCAAGGCCTAGTTCCAGTCCCTGGAGTTCCCCTTGTGTGCTAGACACAAAGTCAGATGGCAGTCCCAGATTCTGCACTGACTTTCGCAAGGTTAATGCTGTCACTGTCCCCGATGCACACCCATTACCGCTCATTGATGACTGCATCGATGAAATTGGTCCTGCACAATTTGTCAGTAAACTGGACATGTTAAAGGGATACTGGCAAGTTCCTTTAACACAGCGTGCTTCTGACATCTCGGCCTTTGTGACACCTGACAGTTTCCTTCAGTATACTGTGATGCCTTTCGGTATGTGTAACGCACCTGCCACCTTTCAGAGGCTTGTAAATCTTGTATTAGGACATGTTCCAGACTGTAAGGCATATCTGGACGACATTGTTGTCTATTCTAAGGACTGGTCTAGCCACATGTCTACCTTAAGAGAAGTTTTTAAGTGCTTGTCGGCCGCATCCCTAACGCTTAACCTTGCCAAATGTGAGTTTGGAAAAGGTACCGTTCTCTACCTTGGTCAGCAGGTTGGTCGGGGGAAGGTGTGCCCTGCTGATGCAAAGATCAGGGCAATTGCCTCCCTCCCAGTGCCATCCACCAGGAGGGAACTTCGCCGCTTCCTAGGAATGGCAGGGTACTATCGCCGTTTCTGCAGAAACTTCTCATCGGTGGCGGCCCCACTCACTACGTTGACCAGTCCCTCAAAGTCTTTCGTTTGGTCCGGTGAGTGTCAGCAGTCATTTGAGAGCCTAAAAGGTATTCTGTGTTGTACTCCTGTTCTTTCTGCACCAGACTTTTCGAAGCCATTCAAGCTCGAGGTCGATGCCAGTGGAGTTGGGACAGGGGCTGTTCTTCTACAAGAAGATGCACAGGCTATCGATCACCCCGTGAGCTACTTCTCCCGAAAGTTCAACAAACATCAGTTGAAGTACTCTACTATTGAGAAAGAAGCTTTAGCTCTATTGTTTGCCTTGCAGCACTTTGAGGTGTTTGAGGTGTATCTTGGCTCCAGTGTAAAACCTATTAAGGTATACACTGATCACAATCCGCTGGTTTTTCTTTCAAGGATGTACAACCACAATCAACGCCTTATGCGTTGGTCGTTGATTGTCCAGAACTACAACCTTGACATAAGCCATAAAAAGGGGTCCGATAATGTTCTTGCCGATGCACTATCTCGTGCTATGTAAATAGAAGGTTCATTGTAAGGGCCAAACATACTGTTTGGATTTATATGTGTGGGGGTGTTACGTGCCAGGCAGGCTGTACATGTGTGGTTTTCCTTCCCTCCTGTGTTTCTCTCTTCTCCCTGTCTTCTGCACAGCTAATCAGCAGCTGATCGGTATCTGCCTGTGCACCTGAGTCTGATGGCTGATTGGATCCTCTCACCCTCAGCTGGCCTATCAGCAACCAGGGCCGACCATAAAGGAGGCACCCAGGAAGTCTTCTCTCTCTCACTCTGGGCCTGTTGCTGAGGAAGGAACACGGCTGTGCTTAGCAACTAAAGCTCTTTGGATAAATCTGAACTTTGTTAATGTGTGTGTTGAGAGGTGGAGGAGTTAGGTAAGTCTGGGGTACCCTGTACATTTCTCACCACCGAGCTAACTATTGTTTAGACACACTAGGTAAGCGGATTGTTGCCACCCCTGTATATTGTTTTGTCAAATTCTTTGTAGTTAGTTAGTGAGGGTTTTTGTTTGAGTTTGGTTTCAAAGGATAGTTGTAGAGGTAGGCCTGGTTTTGTTATGCTTGTTTCTTTTGTTTGGCACAATCCTTTGACTCCTCCTCCTCCTCACAAACAGAGTTTCTGTTTAATTGTATTATCTGATAGGTTACAAGGAATAAACCTTTTGTCAACCTTTACTCTGACTCTCTCATACTTATTGGTTGTACGTTATTGTCTCCAGGTCCCCTAGACCTTAGTGGGGACGTAACAGACTCCAACACACGTCTCACAGGGTGGTACCTGTCCCTGCAACCCAGTATCGGGCCGGGAAAGACAACTTGGTGGCAGACTGTCTATCCCGGGTACATGACAATTGAGGTACTGTGCGCTTTAGGAGAAGAGGGGGGGAATGTAACGATGAGACGTCGTTACTAGAGCTCACGTTGATATAATCATTGTACTGTATAGGGTATATTGACACAGTATTGGCACATTATTTAAACAACACACTTTATCAATGTATGAATATGTTTATTGACAATTGATTCGTTGTGTGAGTGTCGTGCGGCGCAGACGCCGGGCCGTTCCTGCTCGCTGTTCGCCTGAGTAAAGAAATGGATGCGGTTTAAAATGCACATATTCATGAATTGTTAACAGTACGGATAGCGAGGGATTGTTCATGAAGTAAACGTGTGAATTAGTCATGTATTGTGTGATGATTAAACTTACCTCTATCTGTTCTCTCTCCCAGGTTGTTCGGGCAAAAGAGTTCCCCCGGGCCGCACACCTCTAAATATAGTTCAAACGGCAAGCGGTAGTCTCCTGGGGGGAGTTCGACATTTTGTGCACATAGATATAGTTAATTAATGTATATTGTCATAATGTGTATATAGTGGTATTAAATAGTATGCTTGGATAAAGATAATGGTATGTGCCAGCCAATGAAGATCTGAGGCATCCTATAAAAGGCAGTCAGTGTTGTTGAGAAGGTGTGGGTGAGAAAATAAAACGGTTTTCTGTGGAAAAACCCCAACCTGCCTGCTTCTTCTATTTGTCCTCCATGGCTGCTCGGGCATGCTAACAATGCCTTAGAATTAAAAGTTAATTACCAAAATGTCACGGGTATAAATAAGAATTAAAAGAAGGAAAGGGGTGTACATTTCTGCATTTATGAATATATTGAAATGAGAATGTTGGAGTGTAAACAAGCCCTTCTGGTGTTTTAGATAATGATGTTTGTCTGGGTTAACAACAGAGTTTCCCTCTGAGGACTGAGGCATATCTGCTCTGCATTGTTGCATAAATATTAAGCAAAAAATATGGAGTCAGGTCAGGGAAGTATATTTCAAGGACTTTCTAAAGTTTATTATTCGACACAGAACTGTCACTTTTTCTTTATCGCGTTTTTAATTGTAAAAATATGTGTTATTCCGTCTATATATTGGAGTTCATCCTTGTTCGACCCATACCCCTGATGAGTAATTTCCCCCACAGAAAAACCTTTAAAATCACTTTGAAAATGTCATTTACATTGGTCTGTGTGTATTTCGGGCCAATGTGTGGGTGTAAAAAACAAGTCATTGTTTTGTGTTATTTTCCATGGATTAATACAATAATAATTACTATTCTCCTTCAGAGCAGCTGCAGCAGGGATTATATCAGGACCCTGGAAACGTGATGAGAAATCTCAGGATCCATGCTGTGCTCTGCAGAGACTTCTTCTACCATCGTGGGATTTAACTCGGCATTATGATGTTAGTCATAGCATGTGAGTGAGCTCTGGAGAAGTGAGAGAAACAATGTATTCCCCAAAGCCTGTTTCTGTTGAGTAGAAAAGCTTTCTGCACAAATAACATGTATCCAGGGTAATACCGTTGTTGTAGTTTCATTTTACTGGAAACTCATCTGTTTCCAACTGAAAGCGAGACAACGAACAAAAAAAGTATCTGATGAAGAAGGTATTCACTCTTTTACAGTCAGGGTGAGATATAAAGCATTCTCCAAGACTTGTGTTTGGATCAAACCTCCCTGCTTCACCGTGATCGACTGCAAATATGATTGAGTCTAGACATATACAAACAAACACATAATCTATGTCCAACAATTTGACAAATATAACCAAAAATCTCAATTCATAACAATATGGGGCTCTGAGAAGTCGATGAGGGTTAAAAATCTGAAGTAGTTCCATTCTGTCTGTATTAAAACATGTAGAACTGTAGTTCATGTAGGCTAAAGCGAACTGCTTAAAGTTATCACACCTAGCATTAGTCTTCTCTACATTCAGTCAGTCAACTCACACAGGGTCATGGGGGGTCATTCGCGGGCCATGCCCCCCCAACGCAGGGTGGGCAAGCCTTGCCACTTTGCTGTTTTTAGTTTTTTTAATCATATCAGTGAAAACGTTTCCACTAGAGGTTTTTTGTGTGAAATACATCAGAAATAAAGAATACAAATATAAAACACAGCCTGAGCTGTGCTCACTGCTGCTCTCTGATTGGTGTGTTGCTTGACCAATGACCCCCGACCTTTGTTTTGTTATCATTACGTGGCTGTGTGTTTAGATGAAAGCCCAGTGGCGATCTGTTACACTGATTATACAGTAAAGCCATCGAACATAATATGATATACAGTACAAGTAGCCTACTTATGTGTTTCATTCAAGCTCGGCTCTGTGTGTGTGTGTGGCACGAGCACATTTTGAGAGTGCGTGAGCGGTAACGTGGAATGTTATTGTTAGCATCTGGTTAGCTAGCTATGCTAACGGATATAAAGAGCTGTTTCTACACCAAGGTGGAGGAGAGTCCTCTCCTGTCAGACTGAGAGGATCTTATAACGTCAGCTCAGTGAGGTAAGGACTCTCTCAGTGTTTAGATAGTTCACTTTAGTGTAGGTTAACTTATCTCAGTGGGTCTCAAACAGTTTGGTCACCATTTATGTAAACAAGTATTTGCGAGGAACACCTTTATATGATCATTATAGTTATTAAAGAATAAGAGAATAAATGAAAAACGGGTATGAGATACTATCGGACAGTAACACAAGAATACAGTTTAAAAGGGGAGTGATTAGTAAAATATCCATAAAGAAAAAGTAAATCTGTGTACAGTTCTGTTTAGTGCTGCGTAGCCTACCGGTACGCCGAACCGGTACTGGACTTGTAAAAAGTTTCGGTTCAAGTCCGGTTAAAACCGGAACGTCGGGAACCGGTACTTGGACTCGCAAAAAAACTAGCACTTACGTATATTCTCCTTTTTGTTATAAACCATCTAAAACCTCCCTGAAGGCAGGAGAGACTGAAAAGAGTCAAGGGAAGCTTATAAAAGTTAACAGCATTTAATTACACAAAAGATGCGGTGGTGTACAAATGAAATTGCAAAAGGAAGCGCTCTCCTCATCTCCCGTCGGCCCAGGTTGGGGTCTGTGGTTATTTAAATATTCCCTGATAAACATTATTCAGTGTCAATAAATGAGTGCTAATCCCAGTGTGCTCAGTGTACAACATCACATGTCATTTCACCTTCCATTCACGGTTTGAAAACGTAGCATTTCGCCACATGCTAATGCTAACCGGAAGTGAATAATGTTCAGAATAAAAGTATTAAGTTTGTGTGAACTTCCGTTTTTTTCAGAATAAAACTGATTTAAATTAAATAGTGTATTTAATTCAAATTAGGCCATATCAACATTGATTTTAATTTCTAACAGTATGTATGTACATCACTATGTATGTAGTATGTACTGTATAATGTACACATGTAGAGTTGTAGAACAGACATGGTGTCCAGACAGTACAGTACACTCTGACTGTTCAGTCACTACAGTGTATACTGTATAGGAGGTGTGTAACAGTGTAATGTGTATAGTCTACTCTACACTCTACCTTTCAGCAACGTTTTAGGGATTTAGGCTCAGTCAGCTCAGGGACTGGTTGGTTACTTTAGTTTGGTAAATGAAATCAATGTTTGAACTTTGTAGTAGTTCACTGTAGTTGCTGTCATAAGTCATTTGTAGACTAAGTGGCAAAAAGTTTTTTTTTTTTACATTTGTACTTTGTAGAGAAATGTAGACACAAGTTGGAAGGGAGCACAATAAACCTGATGAGTTTTGTTAGAAATTAAAATCAATACGTTTATGGCTTAAGCGTAAAGGGTTCCTAACTTTAAGTGATGATATCAATAAGATAAAGCCCATTTGTTCATAGTAAACTAGATAGAAATGTTATTTTAAACTGCAGTGTTGTTTTGTGTTGAATTTTCTTGACAAGATTGACCCGCCATTATTTAAACCA
This sequence comes from Pseudochaenichthys georgianus, assembly GCF_902827115.2. Lineage (NCBI taxonomy): Eukaryota > Metazoa > Chordata > Actinopteri > Perciformes > Channichthyidae > Pseudochaenichthys > Pseudochaenichthys georgianus. Next base: position 42,835,556 of record NC_047512.1, read on the forward strand.
CCCCTGTGAGAGACAGGAGGTGTGTTATCAAATCCCTTTGTTCTTCGGGTTAAAGGTTGGAAAATCAGTTGCCATCTTGTTTTGCCCTCATGCTGAAAATAAGACACACGGAAGTCGCCATTTCGTGAAATGCTAATTGAAAGTACTCTGTTTGTTTTTACACACTCAGTCACACTCACATGATGCTAGGCACTCCATATTGAGAAGGACAAATCATATCTCTTGGCAGAGTTGGAACTATAAAATAGACAGGTTATCTTACCGTGGGAAGTTTGGTAATTGTAGGAGTCTGGTTTTGGAAGTATTTCTGCTTCGGTTTATTTGAGATATTCTTGTTTACAAGTGTGTATTGGCGTTTTTCATTTGAATATTCTTGTTTGCAAATGTGTTTTGGCGGTTGTGGGCTGTGTTGTTTAACCATATTCTAATTGTCTTCCCATTTGTAAGGAAATAAGCTACTTCTTGTTAAAAATATGTCAGTTTTGCAACAGCTATCCCTAGTGGATTGAGCTGGAAATTACAACCGCGCACTCTGTTGGTAATACAGAATTATTCTTGATTTTAAGTGTTATGAATGAACACATGCGCCAATCGCCAGGATAGAATTACAAAGTGGTTTCTAATTATAAGAAACTTTACATAATAGACTTTCAAACTACACTGTAGAATATTCAAACACCAATTGATTGACTGTACACAGGATTTAGATTAGCATATCTCAAAGTCAAAACGATACACTGTACAATTTTTGTTCAACATTTCAGATTTACACAATTTGCATAATTTGTATCTTTTAATTTACTTTATTAATATTTTATAAAAAAAAAAACGTTCTCATAAAAAAAAAACACACTCAGATTTTCGAATAGGAAGAGAGCATGTCACCGAAAGAAACTAAGTTGAGACCAGAAGCAGAGTCAGGCTCAACTGCAGATATTAAGGAAAGGGTAAGAATCAGATCAGATGCTACAACAGTTCCAAAACTTAGACAGAAGACATGGAACCAAATAGAGAAACTGTTGGAACGGTGGCAAACAAGAGGACTGATTCCAGCAGATGATCAACCTGGACCAACCAAAGCCCATAGAAGAGCAGTACTCGACTATGAGCATGAACAATGCCTACAAAAGCTAACTATATGGAGGGAAGCTGAAGAAAGATTTATAAGAGTTACAAGTCTGATACTCCATCTGGAATATGCCAGCCTATTGGCACACAGCATAAATGAGGTCCGAGTAGCAGACCTGCCAGTGAGGGAAGACATAGCAGAAAAAACAAAAGACACCGTAGCTTGTAGGAACAAGACAAGGAGAAGGGAGGGGAAACTTCCAGAGATTCAGGTGCAGAATAAAAAATCCGAGGAAGACAAAGTGGCAGAGGACGAGAGCCACGATCAAGACGAAGAACAGATGAAGGCTGCTACAAATGTGGTCAGCTGACACATTGGTCCAGAGAGTGTCCGCAGAACATTGCACCAAACAACGGCCCTCCATGCAGATACCCCGGGGAGGTTTCCATGATGACGACGGAGGCAGGGGGTCCCAGAGATGTCAAAGACGAACAGGGGTGCCAAACATGACCCAAATGCCACTGACATCCTGGTATCAACCGAAACAATGAGGAAGCTCAGAGGACCAGGTGATGCATCTTCAGCACAAGGGTATTTTGAAATCCAGCTACATTGAGCCATATCTGTCACCACAGGAGGGAGAGGTTTAATGTAAAACAAGATAGTGAGTAGCATATTGCATTTACACATAAAGCATAGTAGAACATTTAGCAGACTATTTTTGTAACTATGAGAAGGAAAGAGATTACGAGTGATGTTGTTCCCCTACACAGAAAACTATTGTGTCCACACAGCTAGTGAGGTCAAGACGATGGGGTTCCACCCAAAATATGAAGACGGAAACCTAGTACTCGCCCATGACGGAGGATCCTTACCAAGTCCTTCTGTTTACACCGACTGCAGTTCAAGGGGCGGCGATACACCAGACGTGGAACTGTTGAGACGTAAAAACAGAAACTCGATTCTGCTGTGGTGAAGTCTGGCTACAAAGGGAGGTGTCCGATAGGGTCGCTTGTCTCAAACCAGTGAAGAAGTCAACAAGAACCCAGCAGAACTAGAGAGTAACTGTTGGTGGGAGAACAGTGACAGAGCGACAGAGACTGGCCCAACATTCTCCAGCCAGTACATAGATGGACCCCGTCAGAAGACCGGGGCTGTGTTAGTGGAAGTGTAGTTTTTTAGTAAAAAATTATGTGATTTTTGGAGTCAGATTACATTATTCTCATAAACAACATTTTATAATCGGTTAGAAGTATCTGTTTTAAGGCAATGAGCTGCAAACTAAATAACATAACACTGATTGATAGCTTGGATGAAGAAGTTGTAGGGTTTTTACAACAGTTTCAAGAATCAGTTTTTATTTATTTATTCTTGAGTGACTTTACTGATGTATAATGTAGTGCGTAAGGCAATATCTCATTTTGAGTGAGGGGCACCAGCCCTCCATGCATGTCACCCTCTGTGAGAATAGTTCGTATTTTCCCTCTAGTTTGGAGAAATATTATTTTATCATATGTTTGTTCAGCAGTATCAAACAATCCTCTAATCCTAGAGTTATTGAGACGCATTAGCGACACCAGGGGTATTGTTTTTCGCAGCAACAATGATGCATAATACCAGGACAAAAGCCATTCCTGAAACAAGTAAACACATTTGTGTGCTAATGGCAGATTTGAGTGAATATGTTTGTATACCATCAGAAAGCCATACATCATATATTTTGTACACCTTATGGGTACATGGAGAAGTTATATTTATTTTGTGCAACGTTATGGGTTTTACATGTCCTGTGCAGAATAGGGTAATCATTGCAATATTGATTGAGCATGTTATGCTCAAAGGAGGGAGTGTCATGATTATACAGATATGTTGATTTCAGTGACGTTGTAGTTAATGAATAATAACATGTATTTAATAATAGGTCACATAACGACAAAAGGTATGCCGAAGCCTGGGCCTCCTCCAAGGAGGGAGTATTCCAGTTTTAGATATTAGATGAATAGAAGTGATGAATATGTCAGAACTCTGAGTAATATTATCCAAGTTTTGTCTACACAGGCTGGAAAGCTACAGAGATACCAGACGAGACTCCAGAAGAGACTCCTGTTCGGCCAGGTGATTGGGTGAGGGTGAAAGTTCACAAAGTGAGCTGATCCGGGTGGACGGAACAGGGAGAAGTCGTAATGAACTTCACACGAGCTCCGGTTTAAAGGTAAAGAAAAAGGAGCAAATTGACACCACCTCACACATGGTCACCCTTCACCGGCAACTTACAGAACATTATTGGGAGTTAGGACTGATTTGGCAGAGCTGGAACAAAACAATAAATAGAATTATTTAAATTCTGTAACTGACACAACCATGGAGAAAACAAAGCCAAGAACAAAGAACAAACAAAGCCAAACCAATTGTGGGGTCCCCTAGGGATAAGAGTTAGAATAGCATTGTTGATTGTGCTCATTACATTTGGCACCTTTTTGGTTGGATGGGGAGTACAATAAGTAAGACATGGATCCATTAGTTCACTCATAGAGAATGCTCACATCACTAACAAAACTCCAGCTGTGTTTCAGAGGGTTTCACTTATCCCCAGAGCCAAAAGATCAGCTGAGCAACAAGAGGAGGAGTTAGAAATACTCGGTCCCAAAGGTGAGGAGGTTACAATCAAGATGATTCACCCCCCATATATGCAGTTCTTGTATCAAATGATGAGATGGGTTTAAGTGATCGGGATATGTAAGTGATGGGGATTTACAGATTAGGGGAATCTCCAAATACACTGGATCCATGTTTTAGTCTGTACCAGAAACACTCCCTGTTAAGTTTATGGACAACCGACCGGTGACCTGAGCACAATTATTGAAAATGATTACAGTAGAAACTGGCTACTAGCCCACAAGTACAGCTTTGTACTTACAAACTCCCCAGCTGCAGATTGTGGCGACATTGCAGATATGTCCAGTCACAAAACTTACTTATGTTCTAAATAACAGTGAGATTTAAAGTAATGGAGAAAATATGGGGACGTTCTTTTATAGTGTGTGAAATATGTGGTGCTTGAAACATGTAGATATTTTTAATTTATAGAAGAAAATGGTTTCCTGAAAGAGTTATTTGGAGTAGCCATGTTACAGTGGGTGAAAGCAATGTTTAGGGATATAGCACAACCATTAGTAGACATTAATTGGGTTTAGATGACATTTAACATCTAAGACAGATAGTAAGATTATGAAAATGGAGTAGAAAGGATTGGATATATTTTTCCTCAGTGTGTTAGAATTAGTTATAGGTAATGCGTCCCGAGATCTCTCTCTCTCTCTCTGCCTGTCAGACTGCTACGACCCCATCTTCAGACAAATGACCTCACCGCAGGAGACTCCTCCTCCATCGAACAGACACAGAACCCGAGCTGAACCAACAACAACCTGAGGCATCCAGAACCAGCTCCACCTGAGGCATCCAGAACCAAACCAGCATGCTGACAAAGAGGCAAACTCTCATCGGTCCCTCAATCAGGACCAAACTGAGCCACGAGATTTGGCACAAGAGCAGAGTGTGGGACATCAGAGTGTGGGACATGAGAGCGGAATACGCCCTCCATGAAACAGCGTAGAGACTGAAAAGGAGGAGATGAAATGCAAAGCAGTTGGGCCACTGAAAAGAGTTGCAGCGGGAGGATCCAAGAGCAGATGGACTGAGGAGACAGGACGGAGGAGAGGACAGTACGGAGGAGAGGACAGGACGGAGGAGTTGGCACGGGCCAGCAGAACGTGAGGGGGTCGTGGCTTGACGACCAGAGGGGGAGAGAAGGAACACGGGAGTGAGTGAGTTTACACATAAACACACTTATTAGAAAATAATCCTAAAAACACACTGAAGGTAGAAACATATTATTCAATCTTTTCATCATATAAACAAATTATTCTTATAGAGATTCTTATTCATGTGAGAATTTGGGGAAGATTTAATTTGTTACAATATAGAAAGCAGACAAATCTTTATTTGAATGGAAAATGTTAAAGGTCGAGCTAGAACCAAGCCAAAGAAAGTATTCCAATCTAGAGTATTGATGTCTCCATTGTAGCATAGGAGAACTGTTAAGGTGGAAACAACATTTGTTTGTCGAACCAGATGTAGAGTTTTAAAAAGACACTAGGCAAAGAGCGATTGCACATTTTAATTTTGAAAAACTAGTATAATTGGGAGTAATACATACGGGGCCTTAGATCACTCATTTTAATGGTGCATATTTTCAACAACAAATATCGTTCAGGGAGAAGGGGTCGCTCAACCCACCCTGCAGATGTTTTAAATCTTACTTGCCCCTTCAGAGGGAGCGCACGGCACCAGAGTATGAGTTTTAAAAGACAAGTGCCACCACCTCCTAATGCTCATCCATTAATCAGTGATGACCTGACATTTAGAGACGTTATTTAAAAGGAGAAACATATCTGCCATGAGTGAACATTCCTGAATTGAACTACAAACCATTAAAGAAACCACTTCTGTTTTTAAAGTCCTTGTTAAAGGAGGGAGTAATTCTCACATGCTCGGGCACCCAAGGTTCCACACACTGTTAAAAGGGGTTAGCATGGTTCTTCAAGTAGACCATAATTGAAGATAAATTAGTATAATGCGTTGGTGATATTCCACTGGTTTTCACACCATTTCAGGGACTTTATCACAGCATTAGAACAGACCACCCAAAGCTACTGAAGTGGGAACTTTCAAGTGATGAAACTCTACAACTGTTGTAACTGACCAAAATCTTCTCCCAGAAATGACTGTCTAGAATGCCGTACCCCAGAGTAGATGTTTGGTGGTATCATGGAACTAAAACCTTGTACTCAGTCTTGCCACAGGATTGGACTGGGACCTGTGCACTAGCACAGCCAGTGATGTTTTTTATGCAGTTAATCAACATGGCGAAACCCCCCAAAGCCAGTAGGGCTAAGAGACCAGTCCCAGGGGGAGTTTAGGCTCCACAGTGTACAAGGATAGCATAGGGGCCCAGGAAAGGCCCAGATGTTGCATTTCCATGTCCTAACGTACCGATTGATCACAACGGCCTCTTCTAGAGAACATATTACTTTCATACCTTAAATGGTATGAAAGGAGGGAGGGTACATTTCTCATGAGGAGACGGTTACAAATGCTAGCAGAACAAGACGACCCATATACAGATATTGATGAGATTGTTCAATGAATGTCCAGCTGATGTGATACTTTAAATTATGAAATCATGTGAAGAAGTGAGCAAACTAAAATGCTAAAATGGAGTGAATCCATTTATTCCAAGATAGTTTATTTATTCTTTATTATTTTTTCACTATTCTAATATGGTAGATCTCATGTTTTATAAATCATTGCTATTTTAAAATGGTTTGTTTCTTTTCACTTTGTAAAAACAAGTGCCTTAACACTGAGCGTGGTATGGGAAAGGTTTCTGTGAAAGGAGGGAGGAAGAAATGTTCTAATACCAAGCCATTGCTGCCATTTTGAAGAATGATATTGAATGTTAACACTAGAAGTTATGCACAAGGGAAAACTTGTATGTTTGAGCACAGTCAAAGTATTTTTTGTATTTTTGTAAAGTTGAGGCTATTGAACCATTCCATTTTGATTGTATGTTTTTAATATGAGTTATGTACTATGCAGAGTTCAGATGAAGAACTCATTGATTTCAGTATTATACACACCTTTTAGGTGTGTAAGGAGGGACTGTTAGAAATTAAAATCAATGTTTTATGGCATAATGTACCTTAAACATACCGTCAGTTTAAATGCTATTTTATTCTGGAAATCCGTCATGACGACATCCGGGACTACTGCCCATTAGTATCATTAAAGTGGCTATTGACGCCGTTAACATGTATTACATATAAAGTTATGAAAGAGATAAGGAGGAGAAAAGGCATGTGGAAGTAAGCAATGAATGTAAAATGTCGAAATCCTCTGTTTAACGCGATATCGGACACAGACGAACGAGGGGGGAAGTCCCCTACGTCACTACAGCTCCCAGAGAGGAGGAGCGAACAGCCAGCAAACGGGAAAGACGAATGCTTGGAAGCTCTCTTCTGCACGGCCATCACAGGGAGAGGAAGCTGCAGACTTTCTCTCCTGACTGAACAATATCCTGCTTGTAACATTACCGCGCTTTTTATTAATTAAAGTACCAATTTTGAACCTTCTCAGAGACTCCATTTAGTCTCCTTTTTTAAGCTTCTTACCTGGATGCGAGAATAACGAACACAGCATAACAGTTTGAATTTGAGTTGATTATGAGTTAATTTTCAATTGATAATTAGCTCACAATAAGTTCACTTTAGTTACTCACACAACTTGACACAAGCCATGGGTTCAGGACCTGAACCTGAACCTCTGGACTTGAGTCCGGACCTGCACCTGAATGTGAGTCCAGGTCCGCAGCACTATTCACGGTAGCCTCACCTCACTGATCCCTCTTAAATAGAAACACGTTACTTTACCAGCAGAGAGAAAATGGATCATGAAATGATTAATGTGACTAATAAAGGGCAGTTTGATTATTAAGTGTTATTCTGTTGATCGATGTCATTACATTTGGTGAAAAGCACATAATGACTTGTTTAAGACTCGTTTTGTCAAAGTTTAGGACTTGACTTGAACTTGCCCATCCTGACTTGAGACTTGACTCGGACTTGAGCGCAAAGACCTGGTCCCACCTCTGCTAGATAGTAACTACGCTTATCAGTTTATTGGCCAAAACAAAATCTAAATAAACGAATAAATAAACTACGATATATATTAATGATACGTCAAGATACCCAGCAGCCGTATATACATTCATTAAAAGTAGCTCCACCTTTACCAGCTGTGATGAACACATTAATGCATCAAAAAAAGAATCCACGAATTTAATATATAGGATTCTGAAATGGGACATTACGTACACGTACTTCTACTTTTGGTACTTTAAGTATATTTTGATGCCAATACTTTTGTACTTTTCCTGAAGTAAGATTTGAAATGTAGGACTTTTACTTGTTTACACTGTTAAATGTCTACTTTGACTTATATCTGAGTTCTTCTTCCACCTGTGGATGTCTGTGGTTCTGCCCTCAGCCCTCAGCCCTCCTGGCAGCGACTGTACGGAGGTGCAGAGAGAGGAGAACCAGCAGCAGAACAAGAGAGAGGAGAGGAGAAAGAAGCCAAGGACAGTGGAGGTGATTCACGTGGGCTCCACCAGCACCATGGAGAACCAGTGTGCTCAGCAGTAGCACTCGTACAGATATTGGTTATATCTATATTTCTATTTTTATTCTCTGGACTACAATGTATTTTTCTATATACTATAAATGTATTAAAAAATGTTACCGTATTAAACGTTTTTTGCAACATACAAGGTTCTTTATTTGTCATACGAACATAGCTACAGAGTAGTTATGTCCATGAAAATGGGTATAGTCTACTCTCAACTCTACCTTTCAGCAATGCTTTAGGGATTCAGGCTCAGTCAGCTCAGGGACTGTTTGGTTACTTTAGTTTGGTGAATGAAATAAATGTTTGAACGTTGTAGTAGTTCACTGTAGTTGCTGTCATAAGTCATTTGTAGACTAAGGGTGCGTTCACACCTGCCTTGTATAGTCCGGTTGAATCGAACCCTGGTGCGTTTAGCCGCTTGGTGCGGTTCATTTGGGTCGGTGTGAACGCAGTCCGAGACCTCTTAAGTGAACTAAACAACCGGACTCTGGTCCGCTAAAATAGGTGGTCTCGGAGCGCTTGCTTGCGAACTCTGGAGCGGTGCATTGCTGGTGTGAACGCAGTCCGCACCAAAACATAGGAAGCGCAGTATGTACGTGTCACAAGAACGCGGATATCTTCAAAAATCTTTAGCGAAAGAGTCTTTCAAGACATCCGCGGTTGTTTAGTTAAAGAGTAAAGCAGAATTAAGTGTTGAACAGTATCGTGTAAAGTGTCTCTCATGGATAAGCAGGAAAAGAACACCGACAGGCTGATCAGGAGCCCGACGTGAAGCGGAGGGATCTAGATCGGCATGAAGGTGTTCTTTTCCCCATAATGACCGCGCTGCTGCACATTATGCCGCTTATTACATGGCCACATTCCCAACAAAGTAACGACATGACTCACAATATTAATTGAAATGCTTTTGTGGATTTAGAAAATTATTTTATTGATTTAAAAAATAATTGTATTTAAATGTACATGCATCCGCTAAGAAAAATAGTCCGTTGTTACTGTTTGAACTAACGTAGCAACGGCAGGAACTGCTTCGATAGCGTTTTTGAGGAGCTTTTTGATTACAGATTTGAAAAAATCGTTGCTTGCTTTAATAGTAGCACAATTCATTATGTCAAACCTTGGGAAGTATCTAGATATCCCTGCCCTAATGCCAAAGTAACTGGCAACTGAATATGTGTCGCCGTCTGACCTATGTCTGGACCGCTGCGTAAAAAGGAGGGTTTCTGCCCGTTACTTCTCCGCTCTTGTCTTGTCAGCTAGTTTCAGCCAAACTGTATACAGTTAATTCGAACGGACTTCTTTGTGCAGATGTGAGCGTCCTTAACAAAGGTCAATAAATCCTTGACAGCGGTCTGTCTGTTCTGGATTAAAAACGTGTCACGTGTTTTGAATTGACCAATCAGAATCGAGTATTCAACAAAGCCATCTAATAATGTTTTTTAACGGACGTTTTTTGATTATATAATCATGTCTGTTGATCTCCAGACTAACAGCAGCATGAGAATAACCTGCCGAAAGTGCCGATGCTCCATGGCGGAGGCTCCGCTAGAAATTGCCGGGATTTGCGTTTGTACCCCCTTAATGTCTGACCAATGGTTGAACAGCATTTCCGTGCACATGACTTGTGTTTAAAGTTTATAGTCCCTTTGAGTTTTTGCCAGTGTGAACGCAAACCGAACCTTCTGGAAAATGAAACAATGTAACAAACTGTGGTCTGGTGCGCACCAGAGAGCGTACTATTAGGTGTGAACCAAGCGGCAAACTGTGGGGTAGAGCCGTGAAGCCAATACGGAAGTGTCACACACTGCAGTTCATATATTGGCCGCAGAAAGGAGCAATTTCTATAGACCCCCATGTTAAAATGCCCAACTTTACAGCAGAAAAAAACATGTTTCTCTCCCTGGCTCCATACATTTTATTATCGATATAGTTAGATTCCACCTTCATGATTATGGATCTGAGAGTGAATTGTTTTCTAACGCGACCCTTTTATTTATATTAGGTCTTAAAGTTTGGGCATAAATTAGGGCGTGGTCACATTGAGTGACGGCTCTGTCCAGTGCCTGCCGCTGTTAGCTTCTTGTCTCTCTGCTAGCTGCTCCGTGAAGCTAGCTACAGGGACTCTGCCTGCTCAGCTCATCCAGGAAACACAACTTGTAGGCCGTGGTTGTTTGTTCTTCATGCTTATATATCGGACTATTGTGACTCGCTCTTCGGTTAAAACAGACGGTGCATGAATGCGGTAAGTACAATTTGAGTGCTTTATTTATGTGTTAATGATTTTAATCAGCTACGTAATGAATGGTAAGGCTTGGGTTAGCATGCAAGCTAGTGGTAGCTACATCGGTGCTAACGATTGTAATCGTACCCTCCAAGTTAAAATCATAGACTGTATATATAAAGGTTAAAACGAAATAGACAAGTGTTAAGTGGGATAATACTGTTGAATAAACGGCTTCTGTTTGAGGTTGATAAAATAAGGTCATCCTTGTAACTTAGAGATATTTTATTATGTAGGAGGAACTGTATGCATCGCTAAGGTTAATTTAAATTGGCTATGCTCAAGTATGTAGACAAGTTAATGTCGAAGTAGTTATGTGAAATCAACCTCACAATAAGATGTGTGTATATTACAATTATTAATGTCATATTTCAAGATGATTACTTAGATATTACAATATGGTTGATTGAGCTGGAGTTCATTATTGAGTTTACACGTTAACGTCACAGTCATCTGAAGAACGAACCCAAACCTTGTTGTTTTTATTAATTGCATTACCAAATGGGTATCAAATAAACAGTAAGCATTGGTAACACAACTTCCAAAGTTACAGTAAAATAAAAAGGACCCTGACTCGGACAATACACAATCCACCATGTCCAACAGAAGAGAATCAGTTATATTGTTTGTACACATGGTACTTTACATAATATCTGTTTGTTTAAGGTGTCCAGGTGATGCAGACAGGCTGGACCAGAGAGTGAGAGACAGAACTGGACTCCTCACAGCAGTGAACTTCAGCACAGGTACAAAGACTCTTTTGTCATACTGTACAAAGAATCAAGAAAGATATTGGTTTAAATGAATGAAGTATTGACTTGAATACACTGATATACATTCCAATAAACAATACTAAATACTAGATCACCTACACATCAGTTAAGTTGAGGGGTTTTTCCATGCAAAAAGTTACATTTAGATGTTAACAAGCAATATGACTTTGTCAGCTTTCTAATGTAATGTATTGAAGGCAAAGATTTATCTCTCAATATTGTCTGAAAAAACGTGGTAAAAGTGATTCTTTCAGTGAGACAACAGAGCAAGCTTCTACAGTTGCACTACGTTTTGATAACAGTTAAATATTATTTTGATAATAACATATATTTCAATGTTGATGAATTTCATACTGTTCATTCATAATCTGATTGTCTTTGTAGCTCATTGTTTAAATAAAAAAAAAACATTACAATTACAAAATAATGATATCTACAGCCCCTAAACACACAAACACACCACTTTCATAAATAACACGCTTGTTCTGCAATAATATGTTTTATGTTTCCTGTCATTTTTGTTAGGAAAGGACATGCCTGAAAGACACGACATTTTCTCCTTCTCTGAGGGTCAAGAAGAACATCCAAGACGATCATTAAAAGCTGATGCTATGAGATGTTAAGACCAGTACAGGACATTCACTATAAACAACTTTTATTGTAAAAACAGTCAGCTGATCGAATGCAGCTATTTCCACAGCTACACTCCATCAGCTGATTATTTCTATTTGCCTCACTTTATGAGCTTCACATCACTTGTGCCTTGAACCGCAGAGTTTGCAACGTCACAAATAAATGGGGCCAATCTTCAGTCAATGTGTAATCTAACATGTTCAGTAAGAATAATGGACAAAAGGAATGCAAATACAAATACAATTTATTGAAATGTGAACCAAAAGTTAATCAAATGTTTTAAATAAAAAGCACATATGGACAGAAGGTGTAAACCTATTAAATGTATAAGTGAACACATTTAGTCAAATAACGTGACAGACTAGGCCTGTGCAGTTGGTATCAGCTTTACCCAGCATGGGCTCCTCCATCAGCCCTGGTCCTCCTCGCAGAGGAAAGACCCTCAGTCCTCTCCAAACCAACAGACAGGACGTCCATCACACAGAGGTTTCTCCCTGAAGTCTCTGCAGCCCTCTGGACACCACGCTGTCTCAATCCGTCCACACTGAATATGAGAGGGGGAAAATGAAAATAATAAATGCTTTAGACAATAAGAAACATAAAGTTGACTGTTGAGTTGCTCCGTTTTTTTAGATTGTCAATACTATTACTGTGGGGCACCTTCAAATAAAGATTGGTCTTTAAATACATTTTGTCTTTTGAATTGTTTGTCTAAAGTCAAGGATCTAGAACTGGTACTTAGTTTTAATGATACAGTCTGGATATTATGCTGTTTGGAGGAGGCCTCACAGGTAAGAGCACTAACTAGCTACCATCACATGTACCTTAGCTTGACTTAAATGTATTAAACGTATAGTTAAGTGATATCAAAATATAAATAACTAATGTCATGCAAACATTAATATTTGCTTGATTCCAGTGTTGAATTTAGCACAATTGCATACAAACATTAAGGGGTTTTAAGATTCTGAAGTATTATGCTAAAAACTCAATAACTTAGATTATCATTTATAGTTTTGCTGAATAGTTTCAAGGCCGCTTACCTTAGAAACGTAAAATGCGACGGCAGCGTGTAGATGAGGAGCATGTTAGCTTAGCTTGGTAGCTTCAGCTAGCTCTGGAACTTCCAGCTCGGTGGCAGCAGGTCCCGCCTCGGCTCCGCCTCTTTGCCCTTATTTGGAGCAGGCTGGAGAAGGCGGGAGTTGAACTCTGACGCCACTGTTGAGCCGTTAGTGGCCGACTCCGCCTACTAAGGGCTTCACGGCAACTCTGCAGAATCCTATGGGTGACGTCACGGACCCTACGTCCATTTATATATACAGTCTATGGTGTGAACACACCCTAAGTGGCAACAAGTCTTTTTTTTACATTTGTACTTTGTAGAGAAATGTAGACACAAGTTGGAAGGGAGCACAATAAACCTCACGAGTTTGAATTTGAGTTGATTACGAGTTTATTTTCAATTGATAATTAGCTCACAATAAGTTCACTTTAGTTACTCACACAACTTGACACAAGCCATGGGTTCAGGTCTTATAAGTCCGGACCTGAAACTGAACCTCGGGACTTGAGTCCGGACCTGAACCTGAATGTGAGTCCAGGTACGCAGCACTAGTTCTGTTTCATATGGATGCTGAGAGTTGTAGGCTATCCATAGATCTCTTCATTTTGCTCTCAAAGTGCACCAGATTGACGCATTTAACTTCAATATTTAAAAAAATATATTCCTAGAGGAGGTTAGGTCCACCCCCACCTAAAAGATGTTCACATGGATAGGATACTAAATACATGTGCACACTTTTTATATGGTGGCCTATGTCCATATGTTTCTGTTTTGGTGGTCGTGCCACAACCGTGCATGTATGCACAAGTCATAGGTGCGCTATAAAATAGCACTACACCCTGCAATGTGTGTGAAAGACAAGAGACTTTACAGCATGTTTTTTTTAATTGAAGTTACGTTGGTGTTTGTGTGTTGGTTGTTGACGGCAGTGTGTGCCCCCCCTTGGTAAATGATTGCCCCCCCCCATTCGATTTGTTCTAGAGCCGACCCTGAACTCACAGCAGGTACAGAGCCAATAAAGCCCTGGTGAAATAAAGGATTTACACAAATCATTAAATATTAGTACGAAAAGAATGTGAGAGAAATGTATTCAGGTCCGAATGTGAAAGCCTCTGAAGCAGCATTTTACAAAATGTACTAAAGGCTTTAACGTGCTCCTGAAAGCTGGCACCTCTTTCAACAGGTACCCCAATATCACTCACACACACACACACACACACACACACACACACACACACACACACACACACACACACACACACACACACACACACACACACACACACACACACACACACACACACACACACACACACACACACACACACACACACACACACACACACCACACACACACACACACACACACACACACACACACACACACACACACACACACACACCAACCCATTGTACATGATAGGCTAAGGGGCGGGACATTTCTAAGGGGTTGACCAATCACAACAGAGCCGGCCAGCTAACCAATCAGAGCAGACTGGGCTCTGGTTTCAGACAGAGGGTGAAAAGAGGTGCTGCAGCACAGGCAGTATGAGAACAATAAAGAGCGGAGACATGTCCCAGTAGAGACACTACTTACTGATATACACCTGAACATTAGCAGGAGCGCTCCCCGGGCGCTGTTCAAAATGGCAGCCCCCACCAGGGATTAATAAAAGTCCATCTTATCTAATTTTACTGATATACACCTGGACATCAGCAGGAGAGGACTCTTTAAAGTAGAGACACTACATACTGATATACACCTGAAGATGAGCGTAACATGTCCTCTTCAACATGCCTATGTTGAAAAGAACTGTGTGTTGTTCAATCAATGTTTATTTATATAGCCCAATATCACAAATGTTACATTTGTCTCAGTGGACTACACAGTTTGTACAGAATATCAGTATGACAATACGACACCCTCTGTCCTGAGACCCTCACATCGTACAAGGAAAAACTTCCGGAGAAAACCCACAGTTTAAAGGGGAACATGGGAGAAACCTCAGGGAGAGCAACAAAGGAGGGATCCCTCTCCCAGGACGGACAGATGTGCAATAGATGCCGTGTGTAAATTGAAAAGATAGATACATTTGCAACATAGGTAGTCCAAATGTTTGTAAATGCATGTGTGTATAATAGGAAGATGAATCCACGAGGATATCCATCCAGGACCGATGATCCAGGACCACAGCCACGACTCAAGATCCAGGGCTCGCGATCCAGGACACAGGACCGCAGGATCATCCATGACTCCAGATCCCGGCGTATATAGACACTAAAAAGAAAGAAATTTGGGGAAGCTGGGTTAATCGGAACATGAGAGTACACAGGTATAGACAGAGAGAAGGAAGAAGTAAGATGTCCCCCGACAAACTAAGCCTATATCAGAAAAACTAGGGGCGGAATCTGATCAGCCCTAACTATAAGCTTTATCAAAAAGGAAGGTCTTAAGCACACTCTTAAAAACGGATAGGGTGTCTGCCGCCCGAACACAAACTGGAAGCTGATTCCACAAATGTGGAGCTTGATAAGAAAAGGCTCTGGCTCCCATTGTACTTTTAGAGACTCTAGGAACAACCAACAACCCTGCATTCTTGGAACGCAATGCCCTAGTAGGACAGTAGGGTATAATGAGTTCTTTAAGGTAAGATGGCGCCTGCCCATTAAGGGCTTTGTAGGCGAGAAGAAGCATTTTAAATTATATCCTGTGTTCTATAGGGAGCCAGTGTAAGGCAGCCAGAACAGGAGTCATGTGGTCCCTTTTCCTAACTCTGGTTAGTACACGAGCCGCAGCATTTTGAATCAGCTGAAGCGACTTGACTGACTTCTTGGTACTCCCTGATAATAAAGAGTTACAATAATCCAGCCTAGAAGTAACAAATGCATGGACTAGTTTCTCTGCATCGTTTTGAGGCAAGATATGCCTGATTTTTGCAATGTTACGTAGATGGAAGTAGGCGGTCCTTGAAATTGATTTTATGTGGGCGTTAAAGGATAGTTTGTATTTGAGTGTTGTATGTTTTGTAATAATGGACCAAGAGTCTCTTTAAATAAAGATGATGATGATGATGATGATGATGATGATGATGATGATGATGATGATGATGATAAATCCTGATCAAATATAACACCAAGATTCCTTACAGTCTCACTGGAGGCCAAATTAATGCCATTCATAGTTAGTATATCTTTAGATAATTTGTTTCGTAGATTCTTCGGGCCGAGTACAATAACTTCAGTTTTGGTCGTGTTTAACCTCAAAAAGTTTAAGGTCATCCACGTTTTTAAGTCCTTAAGGCAGTCTTGAATTTTATTTAGATGATTAATTTCATCAGGCTTGATTGATAAATATAATTGAGTATCATCCGCATAACAATGGAAGTTTACAGAATGATTCCTTATAATATTGCCTAACGGAAGCATATATAATGTGAACAAAATAGGTCCGAGCACTGAGCCCTGTGGCACTCCATGGCTAACTTTGGTTTGCGTGGAAGATTCATCGTTAACACGTACAAACTGAGAGCGTTCAGATAGATAGGACCTAAACCAGCCTAAAGCAGTTCCCTGTATGCCAACTAAGTGCTCTAGTCTTTGCAATAGGATATCATGGTCGATAGTATCAAATGCAGCACTGAGATCGAGCAAAACAAGAATAGAGACAAGTCCCTTGTCTGAGGCTATTAGAATGTCATTTGGGACTTTAACCAGAGCTGTCTCTGTGCTATGATGTGTTCTAAAGCCAGACTGAAAATCTTCAAATAAATCATTGTTTTTTAAGTAATCACACAACTGTTTTGCGACCGCTTTCTCAAGAATCTTTGAGAGGAACGGAAGATTAGAAATAGGTCTATCGTTGGCTAAAACCTCTGGATCGAGGTTGTGCTTTTTAAGAAGCGGTTTTATCACTGCTACTTTGAATGATTGTAGAACATAGCCTGATAATAAAGACATATTCATAATATTTAATAAAGAAGTGCTAATTAATGGAAAAACTTCATTCAACAGCTTAGTTGGAATTGGGTCTAACATGCACGTTGATGGTTTAGAAGAGAGAATCATTGAATTTAATTGTTCAAGGTTAATGGCTGAAAAGCATTCTAGTTTACTATCTAGTGTAATATTAGAACTTACGTTTCCGGGAGCTGTTGATAACACTATACTGGTCAAATGCAATAGGTCATTAATTTTGTTTCTAAGACTAACAATTTTATCGTTAAAAAAGCACAAAATCTACTACTGAGTGCTATGGGAATAGAAGGCTCAATCGAGCTGTGGCTCTCTGTCAGTCTGGCTACAGTGCTGAAAAGAAATCTTGCATTATTCTTATTCTCATCTATTAATGAAGAGTAGTAGGCTGCTCTCGCTTTACGCCAGTGGTTCTCAAAGTGGGGGGCGCAGAGGCATGCCAGGGACCAGGAGGAAAAATGGTTATTAAAAAAAAAGATTAAAAAAATAAAAAGATCATAATTTGAAAAATGATTGATTCGAAAATAATATGAAACAGTACTATTACGTCTGGGTCTCTGTTTCATTAAAGCTGGGCTCTCTGTGTGTGTGTGTGTGTGTGTGTGTGTGTGTGTGTGTGTGTGTGTGTGTGTGTGTGTGTGTGTGTGTGTGTGTGTGTGTGTGTGTGTGTGTGTGTGTGTGTGTGTGTGTGTGTGTGTGTGTGTGTGGAACGAGCCATTTTGTGTGTGAGAGAGAGAGCGCACCGGTACCGGAAATCGTTGTTGTTAGCTTCTGGTGCTATCGAGCTACGCTAACGGATATAAGGAGTTTTTTCAACAACAAAGTGGAGGAGAGTCCTCTCCTGTCAGACTGAGAGACTCAGTGACTCAGTGAGCTAAAGGACTCTCTCAGTGTTATCTCAGTGGGTCTCAAATGTTTTGGTCACCATTAATGTAAACAATTATTTCCGAGGCACACGTTTATATGATCATTATAGTTATAAAAAAAATAAGAGAATAAATGAAAAACAGGTATGAAATACTATATGACAGTAAAAAAAGAATAAAGTTTAAAAGGGTGATTTGTAAAATATCCATAAAGAAAAAGTAAATCTGTTCACAGTACTGTTTCAAATGGGTGTTGAGAGATGTATCCATAGATCTATTCATGTTGCTCTCAAAGTGCACCAGATTGATGCTTTTAACTTCAATATTTAAAAATAAATCTTCCCGGGGGAGCATTCCCCCGGACCCCCCTATGTGAGGTCCACACACCACCTATAAAAATAGCACTTTACTCCTGCTTACACCTATATGCCGTGAGCTGAATATCGAGCCTTCATTGTAACTGTCACACTGTGTATATGAGTGGGGAATGTTGCAGTAGAAAATTCCACTGTAGCGACCGGTACATTAATGGGAAACCCTAAATGTTTGAGCACCCTCCATGAAACGTCAAGCTACCCCACAGCACCCCCAAAAGAAATCTCTGGCGCCACCACTGAGCCTGACTATTTGTGTTGGGGGGGCCCGACTTTTTTTTTCTCCAAAGGGGGGGCCTGACAGAAAAAGTTTGAGAACCACTGCTTTACGCAGTGCTTTCTTATATTCATTGAGTGTAATATGCCAAATTAAACGAGATTCTTCAAGTTTAGTGGAACGCCATATCCTTTCAAGTTGTCTCGACTTGTGCTTTATTTTGCGGGTTTCGGCATTATGCCATGGAGCTAATCTATGTTGTTTTATTTTCTTCTTTTTCAAAGGAGCAACAGAGTCTAATTTTATTCGCAGCGCATCTGTAACACTATCAACATGATCAATTTGGGGTGGTGTACATTTCAGTTCAGTCTAATAATTAAATCCCCCCTGCCTCCCAGGAAACCCAAACAAACCAGACTAACCCAGAACACATAACACTGATCTATTGAGACCTTACATTTAAGGTAAGACATGTGTATGTCACTCTCTCAGGATGTTCCATTATCTCTGCTCTCCTTTCCTCTCATTCTCCATCCCTCCTTTCCATCTGTGTTTACAGCTCGCTCCATCTCCTGTGTTATCACAACTGTGATCTCAATCCAGCAGAGTCTCACACCTTTTGTATGAAAGATGGAGAATAGCATGACTGAAATGTAAAGTTTAAATAATATCACACTTATTTGTCCGACCACCATCACAACATAAAACACTCACCTCCTTTAGACAGAAAAACAATTTCATGGTGAGATGAAACCATGTTTAAGTAATTTCCTCATGTGTATACAAGTGGTGAAACTCAATAAACAGGAAAGTAATTACAGAGGCAAATAAATAATGAACTAGCTGGATAAAAGAACATTTGATTCCCTTTAGAATCATTGTATGGGGACATATTAGAACCTTATTATCTGAATAAACTGGTATTCATTTGCTCTTACTTCATGCAACACAACTATTATGTACTTTATGGTATTTCATATCTGTCAATTGTCAAGTTCTTCTGGGTTTTGGCCTGGAGGGCAACAGAGGACGCTTGGACAATTCAGATTCTTTCTTTTTGTCTGCTCAGCAGTTATTTATAAGACACTTTTCATCAGATCATCATCAGGTTGAAAACCTTCAAACACAGAGGACAAACAAAAGTTAGCACACATGCAAACAAAATCACAAACATTTTGAATGCCTCATTGCATTATTTCTAATAATAATAATTCAGTCTATATTCTACAAAACATCATTAACTTAAATGAATTAATAAGAAAGTCTCTTTCTCTACTTGAAACCAAGCAACCCAGAAAACCTCACTGAACACCATTTGCGCTGTCTAAAAATATACACTAACAAAACGGAGCGCACACAAACCACGCTGCGTAAAAGCTGACGATTGCGCAACAGCACTCTCTCACAATAAGGCAACAGATCAAGAACGCAAAGCGCAATAAACAACGGAGAAACAATACAACGGCGTCTCTGGAGCCTCACACACACTGTCGCCAACTTCTCCCTCTGTGGCTTTGGGAACAAGAGACCCCCCATTATAACCTCCGGCCCCTTTTGTTGCCGTGATACCGGAAGCGGCATTAATATTTTTAATGACAGCTCGCTTATTAAGAAAAGTAGCCTACGCTATTCAAAATAAAACGAATACCCTCTCTTGGTATATACTATAATAATACTCTAAACGAAAAAACATACACATAATTATTTATCAGTCCGTTTTTCACAGATATTATTATTCTTTCAATATTGACTTTCGTCTCGACAGTCATGTTTATTCAAACAAATGCACGAAAGCTTTTGACCAAATAGAATGGGCATATCTATTTTACACGCTCAAACAATGTTGATACGATGGGCTCGTAAGAACTCAGATGCTCGATTATGTTGCTTGGTAATATTCTTTATTGTAAAGAAACCAAAGCTATCAATTATGACTTCTAGGTTCTACTCTCCATATAATCACTAGGTT
Source organism: Pseudochaenichthys georgianus (assembly GCF_902827115.2). Classification (NCBI taxonomy): domain Eukaryota; kingdom Metazoa; phylum Chordata; class Actinopteri; order Perciformes; family Channichthyidae; genus Pseudochaenichthys; species Pseudochaenichthys georgianus. The sequence goes on from NC_047512.1 coordinate 42,856,015, forward strand.
CTACTAGGTACTGTAATATAGATCTCTGGTAAACAGGCATGGATCTAACGTAACACAAGACGAACCAACACCAGACAAAGGGAGAGAAGGACTAAATATACACATAGGTAATGGGGCACAGGTGGACACAATCAGGGGCGGGAACAACAATCCGTCTAGCAGGTGCCACACGGACAGGAAGTGCAGACACCTGGAGAGAGAGAGAGTATAATTATTATCACAAGACCGATAGACAAAACACTAAAACACAACAGCTAACAGGATACTAGCACTAAACCCTGACAAATGTGGCTTTGGGCCCAAGTTGAGGCTTTGTATAGCGCCCTCTTCTCTTCTGTTAGAACTAATGGATTCATCTCCAAACCTTTCCCCAACACCGTGGCGTGAGGCAAGGGTGTCCAGTTAGTCCCCTACTTTTTATTATGGCCCTAGAACCATTAGCCTGTGCAATTCGCTCTAATGGTGACATACATGGAGTGAACATTCATGGACACGATTTCAAATTAAATATGTACGCTGACGATATACTTCTTACTTTGAGCAAGCCAGCACTCTCTATACCCGCAGTTCTTGATCTGATTCATTAGTTTGGCAGCTTCTCTGGATATTGTAAGGTTTCAGCGTTAGAGTCTGTGAGCTTATTGTTTTGTGTTTATTCTGGTGGCCTTGCAGTTTTATTTTGATGTTGACTCTGTTCTCTCGTTTCAGGTGTCATCACTTCCTGTGGTGGTGTGTCACTTGTCAGCTTGATAGTGATCTCCTGTTCTGAATTGTTTGCCCCTGTGCCTCATTAACTGTTGTGTATATGTAGCCCTGTTTTCCTGTTGTCTTGTGTCGGTTCGTCTTGTCTCAACACTAAGTCCATGTCGGTATTTCCTCGTGTAAACTTTGAGCAACCTAGTCGAACCTAGTGAACTTTTGAGTGTCCTAGTAGATGCTAAATACCTTTTTGCTTTGAGAAATCTTTTGTATATTAAAAGATCATTTTGAAGTCAAAAAAAAAAAAAAAAAATGGACCCAGCTAAGGTCAGTGACGTGGCTAATTGGCCCACACCAGACTCTAGAAAGAAGGTTCAGCAATTCCTGGGGTTTGCTAACTTTTACAGACGGTTCATACGCAATTTCAGTGCTATTGCCTCTTCTTTCAACCCTTCCTCGAGAAGACTGACTCAGGTACAAATGAAACTGAAGGATAAGACTGACTCAGGATGCATTAATTGATTCTGGGGCTGATGAGAGCTTGTTAGACTGGGAGCTGGCTAAAGAGTTGAACTTAAACATTGTCCTTTTAGATCAGCCATTAGAGGCTAGCGCGTTGGATGGACGCCTTTTATGTACAGTTACTCATCGCACGGAACCCATAGAAATTGTCATAGATCAGGAGCACCGTGAGCGTATTAGCTTTCATTTATTTAACTCAGCTCAACAGCCTCTCATTTTGGGTTACCCTTGGCTTGTTAAACATAACCCTCACATGGACTGGCTTACAGGAAAGGTTAAGGGGTGGGGGAGTGAGTGCTCTCGTTCATGTTTAACCTCTCATACAGTTTTGAGTGGACCGCCCAGATCTGGGAACTGTAAACAGACGTCAGATAGGGACAGTATCATTTCTTCTAAACATTCTGACTTTCCTGACTTATCCAAAGTGCCAGAGTGTTACCTTGACATTAAGGAGGTGTTTAACAAGACACGAGCTACTTCCTTGCCTCCCCATAGACCGTATGATTGCCCCATAGACCTTCTCTCTGGCTCTACTATCCCCAAAGGACGGTTGTATTCTCTCTCTGGTCCTGAAAGGGTATATCGGATCATCACTCAAAGCTGGTTTGATTCGGCCATCATCATCCCCAGCAGCAGCAGGTTTCTTTTTTGTAGGGAAAAAGGACGGTTCATTAAGGCCCTGTATTGATTACAGTCCACTTAATCAGATCACAGTTAAGAAGAGATATCCCCTTCCACTCATCTCTACGGCATTCGATCTGTTACAGGGAGCCAAGATATTCACCAAGCTTGACTTAAGGAATGCATATCATCTTGTGCGCATCCGGGAGGGGGATGAGTGGAAAACAGGTTTCAATACACCTACGGGACATTACGAATATTTGGTAATGCCTTTTGGACTTTCCAATGCACCTGCTGTTTTCCAAGCTCTCATTAATGATGTGTTACGAGATTTCCTGAATGTTTTCGATGATATTCTCATCTTTTCCCCAGATAAGAAAAGTCATGTTAACCATGTTCACCTTGTTCTTCAGAGACTCCTGGCTAACCATTTGTTTGTAAAGGCCGAGAAATGCGAGTTTCATGTGAACACTGTGGCATTTTTGGGCTTTGTGATTTCCCCTAACAAGGTGGAAATGGACCCAGCTAAGGTCAGTGACGTGGCTAATTGGCCCACACCAGACTCTAGAAAGAAGGTTCAGCAATTCCTGGGGTTTGCTAACTTTTACAGACGGTTCATATGCAATTTCAGTGCTATTGCCTCTCCTCTCCATGCCCTTACCTCTCCCCATGTTCAGTTTGTGTGGAATTCACAGGCAGAGAAATCTTTCCTGGAACTGAAGAGGAGGTTCACCACAGCTCCCATCCTGACTGTACCTGATCGCCACCGACAGTTTGTGGTGGAAGTGGACGCCTCCAACGACGGCGTTGGAGCTATACTGTCCCAGATATCAGCGGGGGACAACAAACTTCATCCGTGTGCTTATCTCTCCCGTAAGCTATCTTCTGCCGAGAGGAATTACGACGTGGGAAATCGGGAACTGTTGGCGGTGAAGATTGCTTTGGAGGAGTGGCGGCACTGGTTGGAGGGAGCGGAGCAGGATTTCCTGGTCTGGACGGATCATAAAAACCTGCAATACATCAGGAAGGTCAAACGTCTGAATTCTAGGCAGGCCAGATGGGCTTTGTTCTTCAACAGATTTAGGTTCACTCTGTCATATCGACCTGGTTCGCAGAATGGAAAGCCTGATGCACTCTCCAGGATGTTTGATCCTGAGCCAGTCCCCAAGAGTCCAGATCCCATTCTGCGGCCAGACCGAGTGATAGGGAGGGTGACCTGGCCCATTGAAGCCAAGGTCAAACAGGCAAACGTTGGAAATCCTGTCCCAAGAGGGTGTCCTCAGAATCGCTTGTTTGTGCCGGAGCAACTTCGATCTCAAGTTGTTCATTGGGCCCATACGTCTGTACTTACCTGTCATCCTGGAAACAAAAGGACCCTGTTCATGGTGAGACACAGATTCTGGTGGCCGGGGATGTGGAAGGATGTTGCAGAATATGTGGCAGCATGTCCTGTGTGCGCCAGGAACAAAACTTCTCGGCAAGCTGCGGCAGGTCTTCTCCAACCTCTGCCCATTCCCAACAGACCATGGTCTCACATTGCGTTGGATTTTGTGACGGGATTACCAACATCGGCAGGTAATACCACCATACTCACTGTGATTGATCGTTTTTCTAAAATGGCACACTTTGTCGCCATGCCCAAGTTACCTAATGCCAAAGAAACAGCAGAGGCCATGTTGTCCCATGTGTTCAGGATCCATGGTTTTCCCAGTGATGTCGTTTCAGACCGAGGCCCTCAGTTCGTGTCACGTTTTTGGAAGGAGTTTTGTCACCTAATCCAAGCCACTGTTAGTCTGACCTCCGGATACCACCCACAGTCGAATGGACAAGCGGAGAGGATGAATCAGGATTTGGAGACCTGTTTGAGATGTCTAGCGTCCGAGAAACCTACCACCTGGAGTAAGAATCTGATTTGGGTGGAGTATGCGCACAACACTTTACCCACATCAGCCACTGGTATCTCCCCGTTTCAATGTGTCCATGGGTACCAACCTCCTTTGTTTCCGGAGCTCGAGAAGGAGGTCACCGTACCATCAGCCCATGCTCTGGTTCGCCGCTGCCGTCGGGTCTGGGCGGGAGTTCGCCATATGTTGCAGAGGAGTGCCGTTCGCATGAAGGTATTGGCCGACCGGAAACGACGTCCAGCCCCCAAGTACCAGGCCGGACAACGAGTGTGGCTATCTACCAAGGATCTTCCTCACCAAGCTGGCTCCCCGGTTCGTTGGTCCTTTTCCCATAGCCAAAGTGATTAACCCTGTTGCTGTCCGTTTATGTCTTCCAAAGTCCATCAAGGTCCACCCCACGTTTCATGTCAGCAAGTTGAAACCAGTCAAAGAGAGCAGACTGGTCCCCGCCTCCACCTCCCCGGATTGTCGACGGGGGTCAAGTGTACACTGGACAAAATACTGTCTGAAAGGAAGAGGGGCAGAGGTAGACAGTTCCTGGTCGACTGGGTAGGGTACGGATTAGAGAAGAGGTGCTGGATCCCAGGCAGCTTCATTGTGGACAAGACCCTTATATCTGACTTCGATAGAGAACAGTCTCAGGCTTCAGGGACGTCTGGAGCCGTCCGTAAGAGGGGGGGTACTGTAAGGTTTCAGCGTTAGAGTCTGTGAGCTTATTGTTTTGTGTTTATTCTGGTGGCCTTGCAGTTTATTTTGATGTTGACTCTGTCCTCTCGTTTCAGGTGTCATCACTTCCTGTGGTGGTGTGTCACTTGTCAGCTTGATAGTGATCTCCTGTTCTGAATTGTTTGCCCCTGTGCCTCATTAACTGTTGTGTATATGTAGCCCTGTTTTCCTGTTGTCTTTTGTCGGTTCGTCTTGTCTCAACACTAAGTCCATGTCGGTATTTCCTCGTGTAAACTTTGAGCAACCTAGTCGAACCTAGTGAACTTTTGTGTGTCCTAGTAGATCCTAAATACCTTTTTGCTTTGAGAAATCTTTTGTATATTAAAAGATAGTTTTGAAGTCAAGAAAGAATCGTGCATCTGAGTTCTTGGGAGTCCTTCGTGTCAGCTATAAGATAAATTGGAACAAGAGTGAAGCAATCCACTTAACTCATATACATATAAGCACAACCTAATGAACACCCCCTTTTATTTGGAAAACCAATGGAATGAGGTATTTGGGAATCTCCCGTTTCTAAAAATCTTTAGCCTTAAGGTTGTGCTTATATGTATAGACACCAAACCCTTCCATTTCAACAACTCAAAAACCAGTATGGTCTCTCAGACTTATTTTTTCTATCATATGCACAAATAGTACAAGATGTAAGGAGGGAGCCAAGCCTGCTTCATGTACGGTTGCCTCAAGAAAGCAATAATAATTAGATAATAAATGATTATCTAGGGCTGCCCCGAATACCTATTCTCCTGCCCAACTGTCCTGGGAGCATGCCTTAAATATCTCTGTCTGCTTTGCAATGGAACTCCATTTGGAGGTCAGCTATGTTCTCTTCTAAATGTGTAAGATTCAGGATCATACAGTTCAAAATGCTCAATAGAGATTACATCACCCCTGTTACAAAATCCAAGATGGACAATAAACACGAGACTTATGCTGGCATGAACGTGGCAAGCGAGGTACACTGTTGCACCTACTCTGGGAATGCCCACTGCAAACTGCAGGACGTGAAAGTAAAAGCCTCACAAGACAATTTGGAAAAGAGGATCAAATCAAGATTGTGATACTGGTAGCAGAGCACTATGTAACATGCCATATACCTGACATTGATTTGTCCAATGACATTCCCCTTTTCTTTTTCCACCATTTCTACACTCTACTGCGTCAACGTTTTAAAAAAATGCATGTTTTTCATAAAAATGTAGTAGTACATAAAAGCTTTAAATTCCACATTTAAGTTCTGGACATTTAGACCCTTGCATCTTTGCACCCGATTATCAACACGAGTTGCCAATTTTATACAGCAAACTGAAACGTTTACTTTTATTAAATGTATTTGTGGTGGCGTCTTGAATGTCTACAATTTAATAGCCACCTCTATCGGTGTTGTGGGTTTTGACGCGCCTCTCTTTGTTTCCAAACAATTCAGCGGAGATCGTAGTTGAATCAGATGAGCTGTATTCATTGATCCACGCCGTACATACTGTACAGGAGGACACATTTCTTCGCTTCATAGTAACTAAAAAGTGTATCATTTTCAAAGTAACAAAAAGAACACGGTCAAAAGACTTTTCCGTTTCCCCGTCTATCGCCCCCAGCTGTGTCCTATCAATCTACCATATATAGGCAAAGCCATGCACGTGATACTGACGCACATATAACACATAATGTGAGCCTTAAATTAATGCATTTTAAACCATAATGTGACTCACAACAATAGCCGATAATTTACAGTATAATCTAATTTATATTATTATTAAGCCTAACATTCAGACAATAATAACAAAAGTAAAAATAGCTCTAACAGTATTATGTCAGATAATTTCACATAACTGTATTAGGGTAGTTGAAAGTAATGCTATTAAGTTGAACACACTATCTAGTATTTAAAAGTGTAGCTTTCAACTAACCTAAAACAGTGATGTGAGATCTGTTGTCTCAATGCATTTAATCAGTCAACTTTTCAGTTTTCTCGGTGCAGGTCGGTCTCTTATCTAAATACACTCAAGTGTTCTTTCTCCATTTCACCTTTAACACACAATAGTGTTAATGACACATCAGCAAAAAACCACAAAGATAAACTCAGTGAATCTAAAATATCACTATAGATTACCTCAATGACATCAAAGCGTAGATTCCATTCAACGTTCTAAACTTTACAGAGAGCAAAACTGAGGCTGTGATATCTGAAGTGCTGAGTGATGTCTCATGGACCTGTGTTCCCTGGAACCACAGGTCCAAATCTGGTTGTGACATTGATTTTAAATTGTACAAGCAGATCAACTCTAAAGTCTTGTTATCCTTTAGGGCAGGGGTCTTCAACTAAAGTTCAACGAGGTCCAGTTAGAGAACATCTTCCCATGCAAAGGTCCGGAACATCAACATATCTAAGTTGCTTTATGAATTAGTTTGATATATATTGAAGTGACCTGTAGCTTTATCAACGTCTGCATGTAATCAACAACTGACTGCCAATCAAATAAAGAAAGTACAATTCATAAACAATAATATTTATTGTCAATTAACATTGAACTATACAGATACACAGTAAATACTGTGGATATGTGTAATGTTCCTCTCGGGCTGCATTTACAAATAAAATAGAGAAAATAAATAAAATAGCTTTTGAAAATATGTGGATCTTAAAAGTGCTTGAGTTTAGATAAATAAAATAAAGTGTAGCAGCAGCTTGAGTTTCTCTTTTTCTTTGTTAACCGTTTCACATCATGACTCAACAGTTTCAGACGATTATAGAACAATATCAGTCTTTACACATCATAACAATTGGACAGTTTAAAGTTTCTCTTTCTTTCCCTCTTATATTGCAGTCCCTCACTCACTTTGTTCTGTTCAGTGCCAGAATTGATCTGGAGCTTGTCCTGCCAGGAGTTTACATCTGGGCTGAAATGGTGTCAGGGCCATTCTCACACACACATGCAGGTGCTCATTGGTTAGCCTCGGTTAGCTCATTGGTTAGCCTCGGTTAGCTCATTGGTTAGCCTCGGTTAGCTCATTGGTTAGCCTCGGTTAGCCCATTGGTTAGCCTCGGTTAGCTCATTGGTTAGCCTCGGTTAGCTCATTGGTTAGCCTCGGTTAGCTCATTGGTTAGCCTCGGTTAGCCCATTGGTTAGCCTCGGTTAGCTCATTGGTTAGCCTCGGTTAGCTCATTGGTTAGCCTCGGTTAGCCCATTGGTTAGCCTCGGTTAGCTCATTGGTTAGCCTCGGTTAGCTCATTGGTTAGCCTCGGTTAGCTCATTGGTTAGCCTTCCCTGGAACGATATTTAGTTTGAATTTTGATCCTGATGGACTGATCATATCGGGCTCTGAGACTGCTTATTTGACCTCAGTTCTGACTTGAGAGGGAATGTTTGGTCAAACACTTTGTGTTTTGTCTCATAGTGGCGTGTTGTCTCTTTTAATGAGCGCCACGGTCCCTGAGCAAATGAGACACACTGGCTCTGTGCTCCCAGTGGGCAGGATGAACATGAATGAGTCCACTCAGGGTTAAAAGCTCTGTTCTCACCGTCCACTTTCCTCTTCTTGGAGAGCGCCATGTGTCATTATGTGTCTCTACCTGTCTGCCGCTAACACGCCTGTTCACTCTCCTCTCCGCTTCTCTCCCTGTATCGCTAATTATTCTCTTCACTCACTCTCCTCTCCGCTTCTCTCTGCCGCGCTCTCGTCTCTTCTTCTGTGTTTTTCTTCCTGTATCACTCGCTCGTCATCTTTCGCCCCCTGTCGGCAGCGGTTAAAATAGAATCGCCCCGTCAAAATTTAAATCCCCTATTAATGTATTGATTATAGGTCCGGGTCCTGACCGCGGTCCACCTGTTACTGACGCCTGCTTTAGGGTTTTGGAAAGAGTTATACATGCTGTTATCTTCACCCTGACCCGTAGTTGTTCAATATATGTATTCAGACAATGTGAGTAGAAATACAGGAATGCTGCTCCCACCTAAGCCCAACGTTGCAACATTACAACATTTCCCTAAAAACGTACCAAAACGAAAAAAAAGTGAAAACTCTTTCATTTCTGCTCCAGAGGCTACAACAACATCTGAAAGGTCAAAAAAATGTATTCTAATGTTTTTCTATATTTGGGCTTTACAGGGTTAACTGAAAAAAAACGTTAAATGTATTATGTCAACAGATTACGGTACACCAACCGATGTGTAATCTGTTGACATAATACATTTCATTAAGGTCTACAAGGTCTCTATGAGAGTTATTTTCTCATGAACCAGTCTTGTTTTTGTTGTGTTTCTTGCTATAGTTTGAATGTACAGCATTTAACTTGTGTTGTTCCAAACGGTGCATGATAAATGAATTGGAATGGGAGATGAGGACACAGTCAGAGTGTGTGTCAATCTTTAACGCCCACATAAAGCGGTCAAGCATGAGAGACACATGCGGCCGACAGAGGACATTGCTCTAAAGCTAAAAGGTGCCAAAGAGTCTTCCACATTGGATGTGTCAGGCAGCTTCTGGCAGACTCCTCTTGCTGAAGGGCAGATCGTGCTTCCATCACCTGCCATCTAGAATCTTGCATGCTTTTTCATTCTTTAGAGACAGAACTAACGCTCATCCCTCTGTAAGGTGTGTGTTGGTAGATTATCTGTGGTCACTTTTTGACTGGTGGAAAGGGTTTGTGTTAAATATAAAAAGGCATCTAATGAGTGGGGCTGTCGATTGTCCTGAAGTCCCAACATTCCCATTGGACGGCAATCCCTTAACAGTTGGTTTACCTGAAATAAAACTGCTGCTGTTGTAATGCTCAATTGATTGAAAAACACACAATCTGGTACTTATAATGCATCTGATTGGCGTTAGTAGTTGTTGCCTTTGTTGGTGGGATTGGTTAAGATCAAGCATGAGGAGTGATATTGATTTGGGCAAGATGCTAAGGGTAAGAAGTGAAGGTCATGCCTGTTGCTTTGTTTTTTAATGGGATGTCGGATAAATGGTCTTTTGGTGAAAGGTCTTTTTTACCTTTGGGGGCACCTATGGCACCCCTAAAGTTGAACTAACAGTTTATTGTCTTTGGTCAATGTTTGGAGCTGTGCTAAAAACATTGTAGGAGTCCTTCAGGTTCAGTTCAGGATTCAGAGAGACTAGCCACATGTGTACTTTTTTTCTTTTGTTGCCTCTATCTTTCTCAAACACGGTGGAGATGTACCAGTATATGCTTGTATGCAGCGTGCTACCATAGTGGCTGGGCAATAAAGTCATGATTTGCAGTCTTTCAAATGACATTACAATACTTGAGGTATGAGTGAGCACAAAAAGTATTCCTTGTGGAAAGCACATAAGATGTCTCGCCTGTTTACCTCACTATAAATGTGGATAGCCGACAGGCTGCTGGGCGAAGCATCTTGATCCGCAGCAGGAAAGCTGTAGAATATTTTGTTGTGAGAGTCTGATCCCCTGAGGCACTTGCTTGTGGTGTTTTTCACAGATGTAACTGAACAGCTGGAGGTGTCTGAGTGGATCACTGGATTGAAAATATGGCATTTGGAAGCATCGGATAGAGTCTGGGTGAAAGTAAACCAAATGTCGAGGTAAGGTGGTTGATGCATACACACAGATGGCACATGTAGTCAGAGAAACTGAAACATGAGTTCATACTTCTGCATGTATGGTCTTGTATCGAGCTCGAATGGGAAAGTGGGGCTTAGAATCATGTCAGTTAACTCTTGTATTCACTGCATAGGTCTATGGGTTAATTAGTTATGTCGAATAAACAATTGTCGCAGTTGGCTTCTCATTGTATTACAAATGTATGTTGTTCAGAACCAACAAAGTCAATACATGTTTTCGGTTCCAAATACAAATGTCACAAAAACCCCACAGAAATGGAGAGACTTGGAAGAGACTCGGGTACAACTAAATATATAAAACCTGCTCTCAAAAACTAAATAGATATTAATGCATCTCCGCTCGGCAGTAAATGTTACTCAGCAACTTGTGATCTTATGAACTGTTTCTGTTCAGGTGTGAAACTACTGGTCTGGTATTGTGAAGGAACTGTGTTTTATTGTTGGTGTTCCAATAGAGTTAAACCCCATGTGCCTCGTACTTAGTCTTTGTGAAGCTGACAATTGAGCGGCCAGACCTAGCAAGGAGGCAGAGCGTCCAAAATACAACCCGGTGTGGGCATTTATTAAGCGAGGAACACATGACAGACACACACACACACACACACACACACACACACACACACACACACACACACACACACACACACACACACACACACACACACACACACACACACACACACACACACACACACACACACACACACACACACACACACACACACACACACACACACACACACACACACACACACACACACACACACACACACACAGCAAAACCCCAGAGCCTAAATGCCCAACCCAATCAACCCAACAGGACACAGGTGAGGGGGGAGGAGACACCACAGGGCACCAGGTGCACACAGACATGGGGAAAGGGGAACACATTTCAAATAAAATACAATAAACACTCCATCAATAAATAATATAAACTGTATAAACATGTGCACATACCTTCGTCACAGTCTTCCATATGGTCATATTACAAATATGAAACACAAGAGGCTAAAAGTGTATTGACTTTTGCTGCTAGAATTCCTTCCTACGGTTTTGGATCCTGGCATCATCTTGTAATGGAGTGTAACCCTAACGAATACATCTCACGTATGCTTCACTCTTAACCCTCCTGTTGTGTTCGGGTCAAATCTGACCGATTTACTACTTTCATCAATCATAACTTTTTTGTTTTACATTCGATTGCATTCAGGCTTTATGATTTCCTTCACAGAAGACATTTGACATTACAATTGCTGATCAACACTTTCATTGCATTTTGGATGATTTAGTCAACTTTGTAACACCACGGTGTTCCCGGTCAAAAATGACTGCCATAAAGAAAAGGAATTAGTAACCATCTGGATCAGATAAAACGCGCACACACACACACGCACGCATGCACACAACAATTTGACACATTTCCCGCTCTTATGTGCCCCTCCCCCCACATGGATCACACCTGGCAAACGCGATACATGTTCAGTGTCTATTCTTTGTATATTAACTGCAGTTTTTCATGTATACCGGTAGTCTGATACAATATTTACATTGCCTTTAGCTGAGGCTTTTATCCAAAGCGACTTACAATAAGTGCATTCGACCAAGAAGACACAAACTTAAAGAAAACAGAATCATATACAGGGTTCTTACACCTTTTCCAAAGTCAAATTCAAGCACTTTTCAAGCATTTTCAAGGTGCATTTTCCAGCTTTTCAAGCATCTTACAGCTGTTGTAAATTACATATTTATATACACATACTCAAATGATTATTTCCCTACCTCACATTAAATCAGGTGTTCTTTATGCTATAAACAACCACGTGTGTTTCGTGATAGCCTTCTACACGAGGATGAAAAATTAAAGAAAAGAAAACTAAGTGACCTGTACGTAGACTGGGCCTCCCGTATAACCTGGCTGAGCCAATATAAAACAATCAGCCAAATAACTTTTCAATACATTATTGATTACTATTGTTGAGGTACTTTTAGGTTGGCAGTGAACATAAGTCAGAGGTACATGGTGTACTTCTACTCCACTGCAGTTCAGAGGTACATGGTGTACTTTTCCTCCTCTACATGTATTTAATACCTTTAGTTACTTCACAGATGAATGATGTGAAATATAACCAAGTGTTGAATCAGACTTGAGTTCCACCTGGAGTAAATCCACCAGCTACCCTGCAGTCTACAAAGCCATTCAGACTAGCTGCACCTTCACCAGCTTTGAGAACACTTTCATGATCAATCATTATAAAACATATATATATATTATTCTGAAATGGACCAATCTGCGACTACTTTTACTGTCGCTACTTTCACTATATTTTGATGAGAATACTTTTCTACTTTTACTTGAGGAACATTTTGAATGCAGGACTTTTACTGTAACAGAGTATTCCTACACTCTGGTACTTCTAGTTTTACTCAAGTACAAGATCTGTGTACTTATCATTTCATTACAAGATCTGAGTACTTGTACTTTTATTATATTATATATATATAATATATATGTATTAGCCTGAATTGTAGCCACAAAATCACGCAGAGCTGCGTAAAAATAGACTCACAATGGTAACAAGTGGAAAATAATATCTACAAATGTGTACAATGATTTTAGGTAATGCTACTCAAGACACCTGACTTAGCCTATACATCTTCAAAGGAAGACTGTGTTCATTCTACAATTAAATGGGATTAAAGCAAACTGTAGTTTTACTTGTATAATACTTCAACTTTATATATAAGACAGTTTATTTTCATCTGTTTTCAAATAAACAAAGTCTTGGCTTTCAGAATATTAAACTTGTTTCGGCAAATTCAGATGATAAATACAACTTTGAAGCTTCGGCATGATTACAATCAGAGAACGGACTAATGTAACGTCACAGCAGGCACAACAGCCGCCGGTGTTTCTTGTGAGTGTTTCCCCGGTACACAAACGCAAAAATACACAAACACACTCGCGAGCTTCCCCCAGACCAGTAATACAAACGAAAATGTGTCTTCGGGTCAATGTGACTGATTTCGATAGAGCAAGTCACATTTGGTTTAGGCACGAAACATACTACCAGTAGAAATACATTGCTTTCAAAATCGCTCTGTGTCGAATCAATAGATTACATTTCATGACTATAACACGAAATGCCGTGAGAGCTTCATCCTCTGAACACCACAGGATGGCGACTGTAACGCACATATTAACATAGGTACGCTCCTCTGAAATGATTGTCCCCTGCAATTATTATTATCCCTCAATCAAGTTCGCTATTCAGCTCGCTAACGTTAGCTTAAACAAACGTAACATGCAACGTTAGCCTAATCTAAAATGCTCTACTCCGGCGTACCTTTCAGGTGGCTCGTCAGCGCAGACTCTCCCATCGTTATGTTGCAAACTTTGCAGGAGGCTACTCGTGGGCTTGACCCTCGTCTTAGCCATGGCTTGTATTTGTCTTCTGCTAGCCAACGCTCGTTGAAACGGCAACCTCCTGGCACACAGTCATCTATCACTCATCAGAATGCCCAGGTCACAGTAACACAAACACTTGCAGGTCGCGCGCATAGCGCGGGAAGGCCGGAGCAGAACTGTTTTATGTAGAAGCGAAGCAATTCTTTTCTTTTAATCTAAAAAGCGAACTATTCAGTCAGACAGCAATTTATTGTAAAAGTAAAGCATTTACATTTTCAAGCACTTTATCTCAATTTCAAGCACCATTCCCAAAATTCAAGCACTTTCCCAACCTTGAAAACACCACCTCAAATTTCAAGGATTTCAAGCACCCGTACGAACCCTGCATATAAGTACTAGGTTTCATAGAGCCAAACCATTTCAAGTGCTACTCAACTGGCTTTAGATAAGCCAGTCCTTTATTAGTATATAAGGGCTTAGTTAGTATATAAGGGCTTAGTTAGTATATAAGGGATTAGTTAGTATACAGTTCATCTGGAAAGTATTCATACCCCTTAACTTTTCACATTTTGTTATGTTACAGCCTTATTTGAAAATGGATTAAAAAATAAATAAAACTCTCAACATTCCACACACAATACCCCATAATGACAAATAGAAAACGTTTTTAAGGAATTTTTTGCAAATGTGTTAAAAATAATGAAATGAAATATCACATGCACATCAGTATTCACACCCTTTGCTATGGCACTGAAAATTGAGCTCGAGTGCATCCCGTTTCCACTGATCATCCTTGAGATGTTTCTATAACTTGACTGGAGTCCACCTGTGGTAAATTCAATAGATTGGACATGACTTGGAAAGGAACACACCTGTCTATATGAGGTCCCACAGTTGCCAGTGCATATCAGAGCACAAACCAAGTCATGAGGTCCAGGGAATTGACTGTAGACCTCAGAGACAGGATTGTATCAAGGCACAGATCTGGGGAAGGACAAATGTCTGCAACATTGAAGGTCCCAACGAGCAGAGTGGTCTCCATCATTTGCAAATGGAAAATGTTTGAAACCACCAGGGCTCTTCCTCGAGCTGGCCGCCCAAACCAAACTGAGCATGGGGGAGAAGGGCCTTGGTCAGAGAGGTGACCAAGAACCCGATGGTCAGTCTGACAGAGCTCCAGTGTTCCTCTGTGGGGATGGGAGAACCTTCCAGAAGGACAACCATCTCTGCAGCACTCCACCAATCAGGCCTTATGGTAGAGTGGCCAGAAGGAAGCCACTCCTCAGCAAAAGGCACATGAAAGCCCCCATGGAGCACCGAGAGGACTCTCAGACCATGAGAAACCACTTTGCCTGGTCTGATGAAACCAAAATGGATCTCTTTGGCCTGAATGTCAAGCATCACAATGTCTGGAGGAACCCAGGCACCGCTCATCACCTGGCCAACACCATCCCTACAGTGAAGCATGGCAGCTTCATGCTGTGGGAGGTTCTTCAGCGGCAGGAACTGCGAGACTAGTCAGGATCAAGGGAAAGATGAATGCAGCAATGCACAGAGAGATCCTTGATGCTCTGGATCTCAGACTGGGGCAACGACCCTAAGCACACAGCCACGATAACAAAGGAGTGGCTTCGGGACAAGTCTGTGAATGTCCTTGAGTGGCCCAGCCAGAGCCCAGACTTGAACCCAATTGAATATCTCAGAACGGGGAAAAGACTAAATTAATGTACAGTTTGAAAGGGTGTTAAATGAAATGTGGTGATGATTAATGGTTTTTGTGTTAATGTACAGTAATAGCAGTTAAAACAGGACCGTGAACACCAACGTAAGGGGGGGGGGGGGGGGACACACACGAACACAACAGGAGGGTTAAGTGGTCGTTTCCATAAAGTATGACTTGGACTATATCAGACCCACACTCATCTTCCATATTACATGTTTTTTTTTACTATTTTAGTATTCCTGTAACCGTGTTACCTGTTTATACTTTCATCTGTATGTATTTATACAATAATAATTATTATTATTATTAGAGGTTGGGGATCCCTACACTGTCCAGTGTTATATATGTCTTTCTCTTACCTACACACCTTAATTGTCTGAGCTGTAGTGTTCTGTGTTGCAGTTCATGATGTCTCAATGCTGGTTTAAAGGCAGGACGACAGATTGCGGTGTTGACAGTGGGTAGAATGTGGTTTAGCAGCAGGTTTACCCTTCTTCTCTCATAGTGTACTCATACTGCCAATGTTTTGCAATGATATGGAATTGATTGGCAGACCTAGTGCAATACAGAGAAACGGAGGGGACGTTATTGGAGGTCATGTGACTGGCAGTT
Organism: Pseudochaenichthys georgianus; assembly: GCF_902827115.2. Lineage (NCBI taxonomy): Eukaryota > Metazoa > Chordata > Actinopteri > Perciformes > Channichthyidae > Pseudochaenichthys > Pseudochaenichthys georgianus. Next base: position 42,871,819 of record NC_047512.1, read on the forward strand.
TTTTGTTTATAGCGAGATGATGGCCGGTGGAGAACCTTGCACTGCAGCTGGTTTCTTCTCAATACTGGATCATCTCTGGAAACGCAGCTTGTCAGGCTTCAAGTAATGCATCAGTGTCTGACCCTCAATGCTTATGAATAGTCAGTGTCCTGTGAGGCGCTACTGGAAGCTAACGGCATGGTATCGTCACATTTCAAGACAATAATGACTGCTCTCGGAAGAGATTAGCATAGAACCTGCGTCAGTTACATCAGAACAGTTATACCAATACCAGAGGTGGAAGAAGTAGGCAGATCTTGGGTAAAAGTAGAATAATACAATACAAAAGTGTAGGAATATTCAGTTTACAGTTTGAAAGTGCCCACCCTTTCCAAACAGTTTCCATTGACAGCTTCTTACCGAGTACTGTATTACCAACTGCCTGGTGCCTCAGGTCATCTATGGCTACCAGACATTTTGATGAGCAGCCATACTTTAGCAGCCATACTTTAAGCATACAAAGAGTAGGACTTCAAACTAAAAACAGAACCATTGTGCGCATACACACACATGAAGTGTTTCATGAGTTGTGGAGTTATAATTAGCTATTTCTGTTTGGGAAATAATTGACCTAGACTCCTAGATATGACGTACAGAACCAACCCTGACGTCTGTTTATCTTTAAGGACATAGGCTGCTTCAGCCTTAATGTTGTTGTTCCCATTCTAGGACCGGTCAACACTAGGTCACAGATGGTCTTTGTTGTGGGTGCACTGGGACACTTCCTTCTTTGTTGTTTGTGGACTCCATGTATGACATCTCCGAGGCCATAAGTGACGGACGCAAGTGACTCAGTGTGCCCAAACTGTCTAAAGCTATCTTATCAAGACATGTTGATTACTCTGTGAAACCAGTTAAATGGGCTAACGAGGGAGAGGCGCTCCAGAGTTGACGTGGCAACCACCCGTGCAGTCAGACCGTGACTGCTGTGACTTGTGATGTGAATCCTCCGGCCGTAACTCCAAATAAACCTCCAGTGTTTGACATCGAAGCTCCTGCTCCACCGTGTCTCCTTCCTGAGTCGGTGACTCCCACTGCATTGCTGCTACACAGACGTTTCCCTTACAATGTCCACTGTGAAAGAGTTTTTCATTGCCATAGCTACACTGTAATGACAATAAAGCCTTGGAACTTGAAACTTGAATAGAAACCAAAAATGTCATATCGGCAACTAATATAGGCAAACTTATATTCATGTGTTCATAATTGTGCTGCAGAACTTCCTGTATGGTATGTAGACCAGGATGTTGAATATACAGGCTTCTTTGCACAGAGGCTGGACGTCCGCTGTGTGTGTGTGTACTGTATGATCCAAAAGGATGATTTGCATATTATAAATCCAGTTGCTGATCTGAACTCTGACCACAGGATGAGCCTATGGATTAGGACGTACAACGATGTGGCTGAGCAGACATGCCTCCTCTATCAGGACTGCTATCCAGTAACAAGTTTAATCCAAGTATTTGGAAATGGCTGTGTCATTGTAAGCAGCTGGCTTTGCAGCATAACTCCCCTTTGCCCCAGGCTGAGTCTTTGATATTTGGGGTATTTAAATGTGTCATCCCTCAGGATACAGTGCGGGTGCTCTGAGAGATTGGCTCTTTTTTATTTTAGACATCCATTGTCTGTACATGTTTAGTTTATAGTTTATTGAAGCCTTCTCATACTTATAAATGGTCCGATACTCAAACACATCTGAAGTCAGGACTTGTTTACTTCTCTTAGAATAATTACTAGAACCACGGCAGCTCTGTCCGTTTAAGTTTCTAAGATTTGCATATTGACTGATCTAAAGCTCACTAATTAACATGTTGAATACAAGTGGTGTTATAGGGAGTATTGGGTGTAGAGAGGGCGTACTGACCGTTCTTACCAAATAAGAACTAGATGGATGTTTCCCTACGCTTCCAGTCTTTGCTGTGGAAGAGAAACATATGCTTACTTTAGTGCTATCATATCGTCAACGCTCTGACAAAGAGCTTTACCAACTGTCTTCTTCTTACTGACAACCAACACAAAAGGACATTTCCAAAGGATCACTTTGATTTAGTTATTTTGTCTTAAATTACCATTATGAAGTCGATGTTGTTTGGCTGTAAAATAATGACACCTTTAGCTTGGCTCTATAAAAACCTTACAATGCAATTCAGCATGTGGCAAAATCACTTTCATCAATCATAACTATTGTGTTCTGGATTTCATCTCCTCGAGGCCTTATGATATCCTCCACAGTAGGCATTTTAATTTTGAGTGGTTGAGTCAACTTTGTAACACCTATCCTGTTCTCGGTCGAACAGACCGCCATAGAATGGGTAACCCTAGATGATGTTCATCCATCAGATAGTACACACCCAGATCTACAACCATGTTAGTTTTGGAATACATTTTCAGTGTCTATTCTTTGTATAGTCACTGCGGTTATTCAAGTAAACCATTGTTTACAGCGTAAGAGGCTGTTAAATACAATCTGGTGATGATTGATGGTGTTTGTGTTAATGTAAGAGCAGTTCAAATGTGACTGAGAATACCAAAGTAAGGGGGAAACGAACACGACAGAAGGGTTACTATTACCAGATAATCAACTCTGCCACTATCACAGAACTGATACCAAGGTTTCTAGTTATTTCAGGCGCTTGCTTTGGACAGCCTTCAAGCTAGTCATGTTGTATGATAATATATGATCAACGTCTCCCTTTAGCAGTTGGCTTTGAAACGAGGGTTTCTTATGTTGTTGGTAGCTCTGCGGAAAACAAACAAATCCGGTGGTCCTCGCAACTTGAAAACCTGTGGGGGTCAATGTTGGTAAGTTCTTTGTATTCAATCAATTGTATTAGTCAGCACTGTGACATTTAATAAACGAGCCAGTCAGAATGAATGCAGTCGTGTTCCTGTATTTTAATTCTAACACAATCCACACGGTAGTGAAGGGACTCTGTGTTCCCTGCGCTCCTGTCCTCCTGGCCTGTTGAGACAAAGAGGTGAGAGAGAGGCCCAATCATTGTATCACACTCACCTCAGGGCCCAAGACAATAGAGGCCACGGTGGTGTGTGTGTGTGTGTGTGTGTGTGTGTGTGTGTGTGTGTGTGTGTGTGTGTGTGTGTGTGTGTGTGTGTGTGTGTGTGTGTGTGTGTGTGTGTGTGTGTGTGTGTGTGTGTGTGTGTGTGTGTGTGTGTGTGTGTGTGTGTGTGTGTGTAAAGCAGATTGATGTAAGCGAGGGTTTCTGTCCATCACTCATGTTGCCCGCTCTCTTCCGTGGGATATTACTCTCTCACACACACACTGTGAACCTCAGCACTTTTCCTATTGGCCAGCCCCCCAGACTATATATCAACTGGCTATGGAAGTATCCCCAAGACCCCACAAGTTACAGAGCTGACAGACACACACACACACAGGTTACAATTCATCACTCTAGCTATGAAACAATCCCAGAGACCCTACAAGTTACAGCTGAAGATATAGCTGACTGTGTAACACACACACACACACACACACACACACACACACACACACACACACACACACACACACACACACACACACACAGCATCAGAAGCTGCTATCCATCAACCAAGCAAGCACTGCCTCTGAATTACATACCACTACCACCACCAAATATATACTGTGGTTAGTATAGTGGGTGTGTTTGCACGAGCGTGTGTTTACCACCCTTACCAGACCGCCCCTGCGAAACGTAACCATGGTTGACCATGGTCACCATGGTATTCCATTGCCAACCATGGTAATACCATAGTTGACCACAAAATACCATGATGGTCACAGTACCATGGGGAAGAAACCATGGTCAGCCTGTTGAATATTTGAACCATGGCCTCAAGAAACCATGGTCTACAGAAACCATGGTCGACAATCATTCTAATGAGGCGCATGCAGGCACCGTCACCTGGTGAATGTATATAAAATAGTCTTTACATTTTCACCAACTGTTTAATGAGCATGTAATGAGTGTGTGTGCAACTATAGAGTGACAGTGTACTGTAGATGAAATTAACTGCAATTAACATGATCTATACAAATATTTAAAAATTAAATGCTTGAAACTATTGAAAAGCTTGTATTGATTTATATTATTTCCAGTCTGGTGGACCATGGTTTATGTCCATGGTAGACCATGGTCTATTGTGACCATGGTAGACCATGGTTTATATCAGTGCTCTACCATGGTTGACTGGTGCCATATCCCAACCATGGTCCACCATGGTTATACCATGGTTAAAGGAACCATGTTCTATCATGGTAGACCATGGTCTACAATGGTTCATTTCGCAGGGGAGCATATCAGGAGCCCACAATATACTCGCTACTGATGAATGTACGTGAGTCCTGCATGGGTTCCTAAAAAATGTCAACATACAACGAAAGTACATTGTCAATTAAAATCTCCTGGATTAGTTTTAGACGTATCAAAATTACATTTCTCATCAAAGTGTGTCGGGAGAAAGTGGAGGGAGAATGGGATAGTGAGTCCATGTGAACACAAAAGTCAAAGTCGATTTTTAATTCACGTCCTAAACTTAAATTACAATTGACGACTGTGATGTGGTGGATGAAGTCGAGGGGGCACGCTCGTTTAAAAAAAGCGGGCCGAGCCGGCCGTCTGTGATTCTCCAGAACGCACAGACGGGAGTCCGCCCCTGCTGCACTGTACTATTCTTTGTTCCACGTTGGACTCCTTAAACCCAAAGTATTTCCAAACAGCGGAACTGGTTTTACCTTTCTTGGTCACGAGTTGCTCTTGTTCTGCCATCTTCGCTCGCGCTGAACTCACACAACTATTGTCACTCACATCCTGGCCGAGGGGGCTTTTAGGGAGGGGCGAAAGCGCACGCAGCAAAATAATCGTTTTATTTCGATTGCGTTGTTTTCGTAATCGTTGCAAGCCAAAATCGTAATTGAGATTAAAATACGACACGGTCCGAAACAGAACCAAAGACACAGAGGGACAAACAGTGCGTTGGCAGAAAATGAAATGGCTGCGCTACACGATACTCAAATATGAGCTGTCCCCAAGCTGCACGCTGGAAAGCAGGAGACCAGAGGTGCTCATGCAATTGACCCAAAGAAGATGCACACAGGTCCACCTGGGACCACTGCTGTGAAAAAGAAAGACGTACTCACACTGTGCACACATCCCTCACTCCTATGTGGACTCCTACCACTCACTGCAAGTCATCCAGGCAGAGTAGCTCGTACAGTATGTCCTTTCAAATCAATCTGAAACGTACATGATATGCATGAAATATGCTGTTGTCGTATATAATTATATTGCTATATTTGACATTCCCAACGTTCTAAAGTCTTTTTTGATTTGCCAAACAGTTATTAGGACAGGTTTAATGTAATGTATTGTTATTCAGTTTACTAATGTGAAATTGATATGTTATATGATCACAATGGACTGTAGCTTATTTTCAATCGGTTATTTGGGGAAATGGTTATTAATGGGTTTTTTTATAATTACATTCAATGAACTAATATAATATAAGGATATTTCTATATGGTATTATTATAACAATTTATTACTGTTACTTTTTAACTCACGAATGAAAAGCCTTTTTCCTATTTTTATCAGATACGCCCTTGTTCTTAGTTTGAGATAAAATCTTAGTTCCAAAAAGGCGCATGTGACTTTCTTCCGGAAAAAAAGAGGGAAATCCTATTGCTTTCAATCAAGGGAGCTCGTGCGATGCTGACTAGGTCGGCCTAAAGAAACATGACATTACTGCACCACTCTATAGGCTGAGAACATACGTGCCACCAGTGGCAGCGCCAGGGTATGGCTGGGGTAGGCTACACCCATACCAAGAAATGGCTTAGCCCCACCATGAAAAATGATGTTAAAGTAAGCAAAATAAAGTCTGCCAACTCGCGGAGTAAATTGCACAGACAGCAGTTAGTAAGATTGATTTCAGTAGCCACGGTTTTGAAAACTTTTGTCACGTAGTGATCGTCTTCTCAATAGAACATCTTTGATAACGGCGTGGTGTTGTTGCAGGAAGTCCCGACGGAGAATACTCTTGCTGTAGTACAGGGCAGAGCCATATAATAGTAATAATATGGCTCTGGTACAGGGGTGCACATAACTGGTACGCAGGTGATGTGCGTAATCTGAAATGCGTACCGTCACTTGTGTCACAAAGCGCATTTGCGTACCGACGCACTTGTGAAGCTTTTCCAGAAGGCGGTTAGATCACCGGACGACAGAGTCGGTCTCCGTGTGCACAGACAGGGCTGCTGTTAACGTCGGTCTGTACAACGGACTTGTGCCAAAACTACGCCAACCGGCTGCGGAGGGAGACTCCCCCCCTTCACTGGAGAACTGTGCTAAAACAGCTGATCACAACGTTCACACTCTGTGGTCACGAAGTACTCCACTAGCCCCCCCCCCCCCCCTGTCGACTTTCCTGAAGTACTCCCCCGTTGATAGAAATCAACACGTAATGAATTAAGACCCCACGGTTTGATGATTGATAGGTGTGTGGGCCGTCTGTCATTTTGACACACAGAACAATGTTATAATAAACATAGATACTGTGTGTTAAATGGATATATCCGCCTTCTTTCATTTATCTTTCCATTCCCACAACAATATACATAAATAAATGGCATATTTTGGACATAGTTCGAATGGTGATTAATCTGATTAATTAATTTTTAAACTGTGATTAATCTGATTAAAAATTGTAATCGTTTGACAGCCCTAAATAATACATGACACTTAAATAACGCTTTTGTAAAAACTCAAAGATGCTTTGACAGAGAATAATAAAATTTAAAAAAGACATTCGGTGAGGGAGGAGGAGTCTCTGATGGGTTGGGGTAGTGAGTTCCAGAGGGTGGGTGCAGCAACGGAGAAGGCTTGAGGTTGGTCCGGATGGGGGGGCAGGAGGTTGGCAGCAGCAGAGCGGAGGGAGCGAGTGTGTCTGTGGAGCAGGTCAGTCAGGTAGGATGGGGCCAGGTCATGGAGGGCTTTGTACTGAAGGCTGTGGGGATGGGGAGCACGTGGAGCTTGATGAGGACGGGGTGATGTGTTCACGGATTCGGGTGTGAGTGAGTAGACGGGCGGCGGAGTTCTGAGTATTGGAGTTTGTTGATGGTTTCTGAAGGTGAACCGTAGAGGAGGCGGTTGCAGTAGTCCAGACGGCAACAGACGCAGACTGTCTTGGTGATCTGTTTGAAGTGTTGGTTTGGGCAAATATGATGCCTAGGTTCCGGATGTGAGGGGGGGGGGGGGTGTAACTGTGTGAGGGGGGGGGGGGGGTGTAACTGTGTGAGGGGGGGGGGGGGTGTAACTGGGAAACTGTCAATGTTGAGCTTGTTAGGGCCAATGATGATTATTTCAGATTTATCGCAGTTGAGTTTGAGGAAGTCCTGGACACAAAGAGGGCCTTCAGATCTGGCAACAGAGAGGAGCTGAAGACTGCACAGAGGGCGCTGAGGTGGAGAATCAGCTGCAGGAAGAGGATGGAGGAACAGCTGCAGGAAGAGGATGGAGGAACAGCTGCTGCAGAAACAGCTGCTGCAGAGGATGGAGGAACAGCTGCTGCAGAGGATGGAGGAACAGCTGCAGGAAGAGGATGGAGGAACAGCTGCTGCAGAGGATGGAGGAACAGCTGCAGGAAGAGGATGGAGGAACAGCTGCTGCAGAGGATGGAGGAACAGCTGCAGGAAGAGGATGGAGGAACAGCTGCTGCAGAGGATGGAGGAACAGCTGCTGCAGAGGATGGAGGAACAGCTGCTGCAGAGGATGGAGGAACAGCTGCAGGAAGAGGATGGAGGAACAGCTGCTGCAGAGGATGGAGGAACAGCTGCAGGAAGAGGATGGAGGAACAGCTGCTGCAGAGGATGGAGGAACAGCTGCAGGAAGAGGATGGAGGAACAGCTGCTGCAGAGGATGGAGGAACAGCTGCAGGAAGAGGATGGAGGAACAGCTGCAGGAAGAGGATGGAGGAACAGCTGCAGGAAGAGGATGGAGGAACAGCTGCAGGAAGAGGATGGAGGAACAGCTGCTGCAGAGGAACGTCAGCGGAGTCTGGAGAGGCCTGAAAACCATCTCTGGCTACAAAGAGCCAGACTCCCAGACCACCAGTGGGCAAACCACTTGAATATCTTCTTCAACAGATTTGATCCGTCATGCACCTACACATTACACACACACACACACACACACACACACACACACACACACACACACACACACACACACACACACACACACACACACACACACACACACACACACACACACACACACACACACACACACACACACACACACACACACACACACACACACACACACACACACACAGCCATATTACAAACAAAAAGGTTAAATAAGCTCTACAACTAAAAAGAATGTCTTGAAAATATTAAAATAAATAATAAGGAAGTGTTTCAATCACAATCAACAAAAGGCAATACAGAACTGTATAACATCTCCTGATGTCAAAATATAAAATGAATACAATGATAAATATAAAACAAAATAACATCTGTACCTTTAGGAGCAATGTCTAACATGTGTAATTAGCTTGTGAGTGTGTGAGGCCATTATGCCTAAATAAAGGTACTCAAGCTTTACTCTATTTTCAAGTTGTTCTTCAAAAAGATGAGTCTGTCTACGTTGTCAGCAGTGAGGGCGGATCTGTTGGCGGTAACTATGTCTCCTGCCGTCGAGAAAACCCTCTCGCTGGGGACTGAGACTGACTCGGAGGTGATTGAGCATGTTTGACGTGTTACCACTAGCATACCGCACCGCTGTCGAACAACGCCGACACACCGTCCTCGTCCGATCCACAACTCGCACCCCATCGTTGTTGTAGTCCACAGGGAACCCCAAATGTTCCCACACAGCTGATTTAAACGAAGCAGGTGGGTCTTCTAGCTCCTGTGTGTTGTGTGAACTCGCCGTAGATAGTAACTGTTCTTCTTCATGTATTGTGTTCGTTTTGTTGTGTTTTGTTCTTGTTCTTCATTTGTTATTTACGGGGGGCTGGCTTTTAGGCGCAATACCGCCCCCTGGATTATATATAGTGTAATACTGCCCTGAGTGACAGACTTTTTTCCCACTCGTAAAAAAAGGCGTATTCGCCGTGTGACTGCATGTGCCGAACCGTGACGGTACGGGACGAATACGGATACCGTTACACCCCTAATAGCTAATAATAACAGCCTTATCTTCCAATTATGGTTAAATAAATTAAATACTGCACAAGACAAGGAGTGTACTGTCAGGTTGCTGCTCTGTGGCATTGTTATTAGGTACATTGGTGCTCTGAGCTAAATGCTACGCTAACATGGTGATATTGTTTACATCTTTACAATCAGAGCTCAGCGTGTTGGCATGATAACAGTTATATAAGCACTAAGCATATAAGTTATGTTCATTCATGAATCAAATCATTAAATACATTTAACAGGATCCACCTTTGGATCTGGATGGACAACATGTTGGCTGTGCTTGGAACAACACCATAGTCACATGTCTGTATCACTGTCAGCAGGTGGCTGCAGCAGAACTCCCCTCCGGTCTGTGCCCGAGGCTGAGTTTTTCATATTTTGGGATTTGAGTGGTTCATCCTTCCGGATACAGTGACTTAGGTTCCCTGAGAGATGGGCACAAGGTCTCCTTTGGGGTTTCTTCCAACCAATGTCTATACATTTCTCTGGAAATGCTGGAGAGGCCAAAGCTCTGCATCGTATAACAAGGTCTACCTTTTTTTAAGCTTATTTGCAACTTAATCATACACTGTAACATGTTTGGCTGTACAATTACAGTAAATTACTGGCTACTAGGTTCATGGATTTCACAGTAATTGACTGTACATATCTCACAGTAATTGACTGTACATATCTCACAGTAATTCACTGTAAATATTTCACAGTAATGTACTGTAGATATTTTACAGTAAATTAGAATAAAAGTACAACTAAATACTGTGACTTTACAGTTGCCATGCCCATGGAATTACTGTGATATAGCAGTACAGAGCTGTGGTATTATGGCACCTTGCTGTACATACATTACAGTAATTACTTGTATTTTCACACTTTTACTGTAGAAGTACACATTAGCCAGTAATTTACTGTAAATATACAAATGTAAATAATACGATAATATATTGCTTATAAAGCTTATTTGCAACTTAATCATACTTATGTTGCGCTGTCAGAGGCTCTCCAAAGTCACACTGAATAAGTGCAAACTTGCTCTATGGAAATGAATGGGATCGTTCATCCTCTGCGAGAATATGTGGATTACATTTTAATTTGTAGTAGTGTTTCTCTTTGTGTTTTAATACCCAAAATGTAATTGCACTATAGTTCTTCTGTTTCTTAATCTTCTTCTTCTTATTATGTCAACGAATATTTTGCCGTTGAATAACTTCAGCCTACTTTCAGCTACAGAAACCATTCAAATATCAAAACTATTCAGCCTTTTCAGCACATGATGGGAAACTTTCTCAAAATATTTTATACATTTTTGAAATATTCAATGGGAGGAACCTTCAAATCCTCTTTTCACACACTACACCGTGCGCCAAATGCTACTCCTTCCACATACTTTCAGCTAGAGACTTCATTCCAGCTTTAAAATGATCACAAGATAATCAGCAATTAGAATTGTATTCAGATTTTTGATATATTTTAGAGTTGTTGAGATATTTAACTTAGTTTGGAGCTTGGTAAAGAGTCCTTCACTGCTTCATTTTTCATGAAAAACATAGGAAAACCTCTAATTAAGCAAAACAATTCAACAAAATGCCTCTTGAGGGCATGAAGTCACAAAAACGTTCAACATGTCTCCATTAACCTGTTGAGCCCCGAGCCTGTTTTTCAGGCCTCAGGCTCAAAAATGACATTCCCAGAACAATTGATGATAACTTCTAAAGGGGTCAATTAATCATCTATTTTCTCAAAGCAATGATAAACATGTGAGTTGGATGTAGAAAAGTATTTATTTATTGTAAATATGTAATCCTCAGCTTGGGAGCATTTGGGCTTTTATTAGATAGTGACAGTGAAGAGCTGTCAGAATGTGGGGTGGGGGGTGACATGCTTAGGACAGCATCCCAAACCCCTGGGCCACCTGAGGCGTCTGGCGGTTTGAACTTGGACCTTTGGTTGGGAGGCGGCTGAGTCACGAAGTCACTCTAAACCCTTTCAAAGACTCATGTTTTCAGTAGGAACCAATGGGCTTGGGGCGGAGTACAAACGACAGGACTGAGAAATGTGAAAGTTCTGAGTTAAGAACTTTGTTGATGATCATAGAAATCTTAAACGTCCTACTTCCTACCAACCCATCTTTTAATGTAATGTTGTCAGTTTCGAAAGCTTTGGATTCAGATGCAACTCAAAGGAGAATATCTTCTCATACGTGAATGTTTCCGGACCTGCAAATGTACTCCTGAATGGAGGTAAAACGGGTTAATGGACTGCATTTAGAGAACTTTTCTTTTGGTTGAAACCACCCAAAACCTTTAACAACATGAATCAGCATTCAAACAATACATGGTCTGCTTATCTGGAGAAAAAAGCCTTCACTCACTTCATTGGCTTAGCCAGCAGGCGCAATGTTGGGTTCATTACCTTGATCGATGACACTTCATGTTTTCCTGCAGGGCCAGGGATCAAAACACCAACCGTCCGATTGGTCGATGCCCACTCTACCTCCGGCCATACAAACTTTTAAACAATGTGCCTTTATTGATGGTCTAAGAGATGCTTTTGTCAAAATGTCAGCAGGATGTTGCTGCCAGTTTCTCACAAACAATAATAATACAGCAAAAAATGTCTCGGTCGCTGATCAATACAGCAGCCTTCTTAAAATGCAGGTTCACCCTTTATTGTGAGCCATGAAGTCAATATTTGATGGATAGGACGGATTGATTTGGCTGCTGGTATTTAACCTGCAGTGCTGGCCTGTGTGGGGGGCTCCAAAGATTTTAGGAGGTCCAAAACCTCAGAAACTTGGAGGCACTTGCTTTGAATTCAGTTGAAAAAGAAACAAATGGAGGACTATCAATCTTTTCCACTGAATAATTGAATCAAATGTTTGAGCACTTGAGTCACATTATATAAGTGCATGCTGCTTATCAGCAGGTTGAGAACTCATATACATAACACGAGGAATGACATGTTTTACCATATTATGACGTTATCCAACTTCTTTATGATGACTTTGAGTTACAACATTTTGCATCATGTCTTTCTGTCCTTCATCCCTGAGTCAGAAGCCTCAAGTTTGCAACTTGTCTTGCTTGATAAAAGGAGCTCTATTAAGCCTATTTTCAGGTTTCATAGTATTTTGGATATATATATATATGTAGACACATATGTATACATATATTTTTTTAACTATACTTTAGCTTGTGAATTGTTCCTCTTCTTCCACCTATGCCACTGACCTCTAATCCATTATTTAGGTCGTCTCTAGGAATCGTGATGTTGGATCATCTACAGCACTTTATTTCTTCGTAAACAAATGGATATGCTTATATGTGAATAATATAAGTATGAAGGTGTCTTGCTATTGGAAGCCAACACTAGTTGCCTTGATGTCTGCTATGATAGTACCATGTAATTGTGTTGATGGCACATTGATCCAGAACCGTGTTATCCCTATTGCTCCGAAGGTCCATGTCTCCAAAAATGAACAATTTTCAGCACAGTGAAGATACAGCTATTATTATTATGGATGTGTGTTCAGTTCATATTTGCACATGATATTTGGATATTTCCTATGAAAATGTGAACAATCCAATCTGACATTGGAATTACCCAGGATGTCTTCAAGGTCTTTAGAATGTATGAATGATGTTGATACCTAATTCCATCATCTGGCTCTGGGCTAAGGGAATGGGAGGACATGTCTTTAGTCTTTGCTTTTGGTTGGACAGAGAGAAAATAATCTCCTATAAGCTACTGTACTTCCCTCTGTGTGACAGCTGACCCCTCAAAGGAAACAACGAACTCTGACAAAACAATGACCTCTCAGCACTTCCTGTGTGTTTCTTAACCCCACTGGACAAACACGCAACTCAAACTAACCCCTTAAAGTAGTGTTCTCCCATGTACTTCTCAATAAACGGAATGTTGCATCTGCTATTATAAAAGGTGTGACACATTTTCAGAAAGTAAAACACAAGTATGCCTATATGTATCCTCTGGGTCTATATATGAACGAGCAGAGCACATAGGACTGCGAAGTGAGAAGATTGGCCAATGCTACCGCTCAGCTTGCCAAACTAAAAAAAGATATGGAAGAGCAAGAACATTTCCCTTCCTACTAAAATAAATCTGATGCACTCATTGATTACATCCATTGCACTCTGCGGATGCCAAACCTGCTCACAGATATAAAAAAGAGAGTAGATGCCTTAGAAATATGTTGCTACAGGAAGATCAGAAACTGTTCTGTCAAACAGGAGATACAGACACTGGCAGGGGTTCTCGAGCCGCTGACAGAAACGTGAAAGTTACCTTGTTTGGACACACAACAATAACCAACAGGTCATTACGGTGCACAGTGCAGTCGAGAGAAGAAGAGGTTCATGAAGGCCAAGGGGAGAATAGCTGAAGGACATCAAGAGGTGCACACATTAAAAACATCCACTGGACTGCTTTCTTCCACCCACGCAACATTTCTAGAGTCCCTGGCCACCTCGAGCCTCACCTCAATATATTTGTCTATGTTTATCTATTGTAAATATGTTTATGTTTACAAGTGATAATGTGTTTATGTATATATATCTACTGGGGTATAAATGTATATCAACATCCAACCCATGACAACATATGAACTTTGAGTCATTGCTTTGTAATCAGCTTCAATGTATATGCTTAGATTTTTGTTTGTCTCTTAATTCTTTCACTTTGTATTTCAGTTATTTTTTGTTTGTTATGTTTTACCTCTGCTATATTGTTGAGATCTCCATATTAGGTTGAATACTTCAAACGAAAGTCAAATATAATCAATTATATTCTTGTATAAACCCACAATGAAAATGCTTCTTATGATTTTCTATATTTACAGTATAAACAAAACACAAGTGGTTTGTTAAGTTGAGTAAGGACTATAATGGTTTATGGGTGTTACTGATAAGAGAGGAGGGGGGCTCCTGACTTAGCGAAAAATAACTGAGGCCCCAAAAAGGTGTTTTCGTCATAGCCGAGAATAATATTTTCCAGTCCTGCACACTAGAGGTCATGACCTTTTTACACAAACATGGGAAGGTGTGTCTTATGCCATAGCCATAGAATATGTCTGGTCATGTCCAGTCCTGTACATCAGAGGCCACGCCCAGTTTCCACAAATATGGGTATGGAGGAGGGGTCTTAGGTTTTTATATCCTGTTGTTGAGCATAAAGACACTGGCGGAGAGGGAGCAAAGAGAGAGAGAGGGGGGGGGGGTTACCCTGGTATACTCTCTCCCGGTTTGTCCTCGTTAAAGGTTCTCTCAAACTTGGTAAATATCTCTCGAATTTCTTTGTTGAATGCGGAGCGAATTGTTTGTTGAAAGATTATAGCCAGGGGTGCACATAACTTTTTTGCCCTGGTTCTCAAAGGAGCACCTGGAGAAGTTGCTTGGTGCGCATCCTTAAAATGAAATAAACCGGACCTTTTGAGGGGTACTTGACTTTATGAATGGGGGGGTTGCGCTAGTCAGCGCGCAGCAGGGTTACTGTGTGGAGCGCATAAAGCAGACCCTTCACGCAATAGCGAGGGGTATCACCAACCTTTTTATGAGGAGATGCCTCTAAATTATGTCGGGAGATTTTAATATCACAACTGAATTGGGCAGTTGAAGTTACAATTTAGTGTAATAAATGTGAATTGAGGTTTCCTATTAGTAATTGACCACAGCATGAAATATTCTGTATGATTGTCATGTTGTAACGAGAGAAGGTAAAACCCTGTTCAAGTGTGGACCTATTTTTCTTCAAATAAACTGATCCCACCTTTTGAACTGGGACAACTTAAAAGACATCTGCGCTCTCCTCTCCTGCTTCAAAGGTAAGATTGCACCCTTAAACAGATTTAGAGGGTCGCCTGAATTGAAACAGCAGTTAATTGAACCTGGTTCTTCGGGGAGTTAATAGAGGTGAGATCAGGGCCGGCCCTCGGCATAGGCAGTATAGGTGAATGCTAAGGGCGCATCAACCCATAGGGGGCGCCGAAAATTGGGGAGAAAAAAAAAAGAAGTTTTTTTTACATTTCATAAACAACACAATTTCCCGATTTTGGATCAACAAAGTACATCTTATTATCTTATACTAACAGAACTACGCCTATATTGCGTACAGCGCCCATAAACTATGGCACATACCCCCCCAAAATCAAGTTGAACTGCCCCAGTAAAAACCAGAGGTTTATGTGAAATTGTTCTTTTTTTGAAATAATGGTAGTGTGCAATTATAGGTTTTAAATTTATATTTGTGTTAATTTAAAATAAATCAAACTCCCAAAAAACGTACACAGCTTCTGTGTGCTTTTATTAACATCGGAATTTACTGTGTAATCGGCCGCGGGGGGGAGAGCTTTAGAGAGCTCTCTCCTGAAAGACTGAGAAAAAAAGTTGTTATTAATAAACAAGAATACAATTTGAAAGGGGAGTGATTTGTAAAGTATCCATAAAGAAAAAGAAAATCTACTTACAGTTCTGTTTCATATGGGAGATGATGGGACATATTGAGAGATGTATCCATAGATTTCTTAATGTTGCTCTCAAAGTGGACCAGATTGATGCTTTTAACTTCAATATTACACAATATACACCACAACCATGCACGCGCGAGGTTGTTAGGTCAATTCGTAGGTCTGAGTAATTTCCCAGAATAAATTATCAGCCCTCCCGACTCCCAAAAATATGTAAATATATGAGTTCATGTTCTGAACAAAGAGCATCTCAACCATTCTCTAGGTTTCCCTTAAATGTTATTTTCCTATGCCCACCTTTGTGTTTACTTACAATGTCTCTTTCATGTTTACACTGGTTGTGTTTTCCTCATGTTTTGCTTGTATTAATCTTTTAAGGGATTTATTGTTTTGTACGGTTGGGTGTCATAAAAGGCGCCTCCAAATAAAATAATTTGGGATGTTTGGAGACGGGTGTGACGTCAATGTGACCTGACCTGAAAGATATTTAAAAAGAGTAAACAATACTGTCAGTACAAACTAAACTTTCCTTTTAGTGATTCACATCTTCATCTGATCTTGTATTGTATAGGTGTAGTCAATGCAGGTGACAAACGCACTAGCATTCATAACTTGTCATCTCTATTTCCATGTAATTTCCATTTTGCAAAGTAAGACATGTTTGTATGCTAAAGATCGAGACACAACTGTACTCCCCACCCTTTCTCAATTTCATCCTTGGTTTATCTTAAAAATATGCAGGAGACAAGATATTCATAAAATGGATAGAAACCTGACACCTTTCTCACTGAAGGGTTAAGAATGAGATTAACTGAACCTCTAAAAATGTTTAGTGTGTTGTGTAGACTGTTGAGCCTTATCCAGCAGTGAATCAAAAATATATCGTATTTGGCAAAGGGTGGAAATACATAACAAGATTACTTCAACGAAATTAGCATATGTTTGTGAGAAGTCTTTGTTGATATCTTTGCTGCAGCGTACACTTAATTGTATTAACACCCTCACTCATCCACTTCACTTATCCCGTCTTCCTGTCAGGTCATGTGTAGTAAGAGTCAGACAACTGTCTTTGAGCAAAGATTATCGTCTTTATTTGACAGTGGGAACCCAGAAACCATGCAGCCTTCTCTGCACTCCTGCCAGCCTAACAGAGTAATCCACCAGCCGCCTGAGTGAAGGTCATCTCTGAAACGGTTCACTGGGAGGTTACTGATGCAAAACCCTCAACTGGCAAGCAACACTAAATAAGACAAACTTTTATCAGGTGCAACATTTTCTACGAAACAGTCAACCTGATAGCATTAGACTTTAACCAGTTTAGCCCTGAGCCTGTTTTTCAGGTCTCAGGCTCGAAAATGACATTCCCAAAACAAATGACCATATCTTCAAAAAGGGTTAAATTAATAATATTTTCTCTCAAAGCAATGATAAACCTGTGAGTTGGATGTAGAAAAGTCAGAATCAATATAGATGTTTTTATTTTAAAGAAAATTCAGATTGAACACAGTAAAAAACTGTAAATTATAGTGTCCGTCCAAAAAATATTTTGTACTTATAGTGAAAACTACCCTTGGATGATGGTTAGGTAGACTAAAAGCTTTAGGAATCCAAAGTACAACATATAATAAGTACCCTGTATCAAGATTGATGCAAAACAAGTGACATTTGACCTTTTTAGACAGATTTAGCAAAATAAACTCCACCTCTGAGGTGATTTGGGTGGAAATGGGGGTTTTACCATTTCTCTGGAACCCATTGGTCGATTTTGTTGATTGACATCTCTTTCTGACCGTTAGAGCCAATAGAATCGAAGGGGAATCTCCCCACTCACACACATGGTAAAACAAAAAGGTGGGGGCTTCGCGGACGCAGTTTTGCATGAGAGTGAAGCTATAGAGCTTTCGCTCTGACATCTGAAAAACCGAAAAGCAGATGTATTGCTTATGGATTATCAGAAATCATTTCAAAGGGACACAGACACATTGGATTAACCTAAGGATTAACTTCAGCAGCGTTTTTATCGTTTTAATGCCATTGAAGACCACTTTTGACCAGACTACGACACGGGTGAACCATGTTAGCGTTTTTAGCTAACTAGCTCCATATGTTTAGATGTGTGTTCTTGTCTCAGAGAGTTCGTATAATTGAGTGATAATGAGGGTACCCCTCAATTCTGTGTCTCCTCACGATGTGAAATGATGGGTTGGATGTGCAGCAAAGATAAATAATAAGGTTTTGTGAGTGACTTTCGGTGCAGTCATCTGTTAGCATTTTTCGCTCGTTGCTAATTCGGAGGCTCAGCGTTAGCATTGTGTTTTTTTTAAATTAAAATGATCAGTTAGATGAGTTTCTTCCCGTTACATGGATATAAAACATTCATAGTTTATTAAATGAACATGCCCTCAGACACTGTTTCCTGCAAGATGTTGCGGCAGTACCCCGGTACCGGGGTCTCTCGGGCTTAACAGGTTAAAGACCTATGACTGTAGCACAGTGAAGTTTATTGTTGCGAGGTAGGGGTTTTTACAACCCAACTCCTCACCGCGTGTTGTTTTGACGAGTCCTGCTTGAAATCATAACGGGGAAGGAATTAGAAGACACCAGGATACCAGTTAAACAATAATCCGTTTTAATTAAACAAAATAGTATAATGCAATACGATATAATATAATACATTACTTATACAATTCAAAGAGTCATATAAGCAATGTGTGGAGTACTCCCGCCCTTATTCACGCACTGCGGACATCCTATTCGTCTTGACAGCGTATGAAGAGGGGGAGAACCACCAGAAAAACATTTCCCTAATACAAAGAAGGGGTGGCGTTTCATTGGGGAGATACCAAAACGCTATCTCACAGGGAAATCAGCGTCTGGCAGCTTTGAAAGCCATAGGTGTTGGGAAGGCACCCCATTAAAACTCAAGGAAAATGTCCCTCCCCATTTGTAAAACTTATCGATGGTTTAACCCAGAAAACATTATCAGGGATAATCTTTACACTCCAAACAGAAATCACCCTTAATTCTGCATCTTCCTTCTTCACAAATAGCTTAAAACACTCTTTTGATAAACAGGTAAAAAGTCAAAGAAAAAACTATTGTGCTCATCTATTTCTAACAAAAAAGGGAACATTGTTTCAGAAATCTATAAAAAAACCTCTATATTGGAGAGGAAAAATGTACCTTTTGTTCCTTCAACTATTAACACACAGGAATGTATAAACTCACACATACTTATTCAAGATACATAGATTTCCTTAAAACCTGGCCTGCCAGAGATCTCAAACAGAATTTCCTCTCCCCTGGCCCACACCCCCTGTGCTGCATACCTCGACCTCCCCCACTGCAATAAAACTCATTTTTTACAGCCCTTTGTCTCTCGCCATTTTAGTCCTCACATTTATGAAAGGATCAATATAGAGAAATCACTATAAAACACAAACACAGGTATTGCTTGAACAGTATTCACTTAACTGCTCCTATTTGATAATTACCAGGGAACTCAACAGACCTCTTTTAATGTCTGGAAAGTGCAACAAGACTTTCTGCCCTTTTACATGTATCACAGTTCTTTGGTACAATATCTCACATCAATTTCCACAATTCCCTCTTTTGCACTCTTAAAAAAAGAGTGCAACTTATACAAGGCACTTGAACCATAACTATTGTCGCTCCTCTCCACTGTGTTCATCTCTCAACATTATATTTAGAGCCCTTTAAACATTTAGAAACAGCCCTTCATAGCAATTTCTTATAGCAGAAGGAGAGGGAGACCAAAACATGTCAAAAAGCTGAGTCCCCATACTCGTCCTCTCCCTCCGAGACATAGGCCAACAGAGGCATTTGATAAAGCATCTTTTCCTTCAATGGTGGAACTGATTAGTCTGACACATAATGAGCAGATGCACGGCACACAACAACACCCACAGGTTAGTCTTTGTCCATGGATATAACTCGAATGGTTTCATCAGACCCCTCTGAGGGCAGGATGGGCTGGTTACACGCAGCACATTTAGGCGCCAGGACCCTGTGGTAGTCTTTCAGACAGTAGATTTTATTCTCAGTGTCCACAGTGAAGGGCACTCCGTCCAGGCTCTCGTTGCAGATGACGCAGCGGAAGCAACCGGGGCGGTACAACTTCCCCAGGGCCTGCAGGCCTGCATGTCCATGATCAGATGTCCACCTGCGTTGCACTTGTCTGCAGACTGCTGGAACCCAGAGTACAGAAAGTCCTCTTCAAGAACAAAAACCCTTCCTGCGTCATAGTAGAACGCCTTCCCTCTCAGCCTTCGACTACAGGCGCTGCAGGTGAAGCAGCTGTCATGGTAGAGGCTGCCCATAGCTTGGCAGTGATGGCGGCTTCCGAGTCGATGCTGAATAGATTTCCTCCCGATCCTCCTTCCCCGGTCCGATGATGATGCCTCCTGGGACGACTGCTGGATGGATGTCCTCGAGGTCCTTCTCCTCCAGTCCGCTGATGACAGCATCCGAGTCGACCTCCATGACGAGAGCCAGATGTCGTCTAGGGTCCTCGCAGGTGTTTTCCCCCGCCGCACACTGGCTCCAGTGGTTGACAGTCAGCCTCCTGCGTCTCGGGTCCCCCTTTTGGCGTCAACAACCTGTGTGGAGAAATCTGATACAAATCCCTCAAGCCTACGCTCCGGGCTCTGGGGCCCTCGGCTGTTTGACCCACCACTGCGTAGGCAACTTGGAGCCTGTTGGTGGGGTGTCTTAAAACAACAGACGTCTGTGCACAGGTTTTCTAAATTAATTGTGCAGCTTCAGAATCTTAATACTTGGACTGTGCCCACTAAATAAGAACCCCAACATCTTTAGGTAAACTAAATAACATATTTCAATAGCTCTGAATTTCTGACAAGCATCTGTGTTTATTTTTAAATGAAATCCCTGAGATCCCATTAAAAATCTAAATATGATTTGAACTGCTAATGTTTCTGGTAAAGAAACACACTAATCTTATGGATTCAAAAACAACCAAAATCACAATACTAACAAAGTGAATGGCTTCCTGGTGATACTGCTTCTACCCGTCAGTGCTTAGATATTATCCCGCTGAAAAAATGAATACAGAATTCCCACCAACTGTCATCAAATGTCTTTCTAAATGTAGATGAAATGTATATCCCCATAATGACCTAAACAATAAAGTCTATGGCTTTTACTTCTTTACCAGGCTAGTTACATGATGTTGTCTGTTGACACATTACTCACCGGTCAGCCTCTCCAGTATTTCATTCTGGACTTACATCTCTCCCAGCAGCTCCTTGGCCACTGATTCTCTATCTGTGTTACCTGCTATAACTCAATCAATATTAGAGACATGTCAACATTCATCAAACAGTGTGTTATCCCCAGATATGGAGCAGGTCAATTCTAAAACTGTCAATCAATGGTCAGATTGAACAATGGAGTTGGAGCAGCAGGTTCGTTTAAGTCCCGAAATAAAAAAAATGTACATTGTGAAGTTTACACTCCCCCTTTTTTACACATTTTCTCATGTGTAAACAAAATCCTGCATGGGAAGAAAACCTTCAGGTCATAATGGATTATAAGACAATACCAAACATTTTTCCAAATGTACATCCATTATTTCCACAATAAACACTTGAGAGTGTTTCTCTCCATCATTCAGTCCTAAAAGAAACAGAATCTTCATGTTTTAGTTTGAGTTTCACATTCTGCAAACCGCCACCTCCTGTGGGAGTGAAATATCAAGTAGGTTAGAAACGGTTTCCCCTTTTGTGCAATGTTAGGAAACCTCTCATTTCACACATTATTATCACACAAAAATAATGTGTTAGTCCAAAACATGCTTGATTAGTCATCGTTTTAAATCATGCAGTTGCACTGATCAGGTGCAGACATACACTCACACTGTCAGGTTGTAAAGTCAGGTTTGGTCAGGTACACCTCAGAGTCAGTCATTGAGAGTGCCTTCCCAAGTTACCCTGTCGGTCAGGGTCAACGGTCAGTTGGTCTTTTTGGCCATGTGTCGTGCCCTGCAGAGATGTTCCAGCACAGGCCAGCATCCTCCGTCTATAAAAATCTGTATATATGGAGCGCCATCATTTATTAATTCACAATTACAACTATAATGTTCAAGATATCTCTGTTTTCCCAAATTCCCTGAAAAGTGTTAGCCACAAAATGTCACTTCCTTATTGTACTACTACTGCAGTTCATTTACCCCTAATCAATATCAACACGTCTAATAAATGTAATTCAGAAACTTGTGTACATCACTATTATCTTGTGTCAAAACATTACTAGGATCTGTAAAGCTCTGCTATGTATTCCATAACTCATTCTATTAATTTATCTTCAATTCTGGTGCACTTAAAGAACAATGTTACCCTCTTTAACAGTGCGTGGAACCCTGGGTGTCCTGAACATGTAACAATCACTCCTTCCCTTATCAAGGACCTAAAAACAGAAGTAATTTCATCAATGGTTTGTAGCTGAATTTAGGAATCATCCCTCATGGTAGGTATGTTTTTACTTTTTAACATCTCTAAATGTCAGTTAATTACTAACTGAATGAATGTACATTAGGAGGTGGTGCCGCTAGTCCTCTAAACTCATAATCTGGTGCCGTGCGCTTCCTGTGAAGCTGCAAGTAAGATTTTAAAAACCACTGCAGGGTGGGTCGAGTGACCCCTCCTCCCTATTGGTCGTCAATAATATGCACCCTTCTAATGGGTGATTGAAGGCCCCACATTATTTCCCATTTCAGCATCAGCCCTCTTTACTCTAAAATTACTTTTTAAATAGGAATATGTAGAAATGGAACAAATATTCAATCTTCAGAAAAGTTCTTAACCAATGTCTATCTGGTGAACAGCCAACATATTTTAAAATGTCAGATGTATAAAAATAAGCCTAAATACTCCCTTACCATCAAAGTCCAAATCTAGACACAAGGTGAACAGTTTTGGTAACGGACAATTTAATCTAAAAACAAAACAAAATTGGACTTGTGTCCTTGTTTTTTGTTCTTCAAAATACATTAGCAAATACCCTGCGAAGTATTCGCAACCTAACTAACCCTCCCTAGGATATGAACTCCATTAATCCCTTTACTCATAGTTAGTTTATATGTCTAAATTATTATGTGTGACCTAATAATCAGATGTCTTGTTTGTCAACCAAGAATATTAAACTTTAATCTTTTCAGTATTCCAGACCATCGTTTAAACAAGCAGCCTCCCTTCTCAAACACTAATGTTATTGTTGTACACCACCCTCTGGAAAACTCTTGCACAGTTATGCTGTCAAATCATCGCATATTTTCCTCAGAGTCTGAACTGTCTGAGACCAGCCTGTCTCAAGATCTTGTCACATTGTGAACAGTCAGTAATGCGTTGTCCTCTGCAGCTGTAGTCAATAGGATCAATGAAACTCTTGCACTGGGATGTCCTGAGGGGGAAGGCACCTCTGGATCAATGTGCTACAGTCAGCAGACACACTTGTCCTCTGCACAGCAGGAATCCCCCAAAAACTGCTGTTCCTCTTCCCACCACTGTTGCCTTGGCAACGAGGTACACGCAAAATGTCGAACCCTCCTCAGATGCGTTCTTTGCACAGTTCTTCTGTTTCTGTAGTGAGCAACTCTTCACCAACACACTGATTCAGAGTACAACCCAAAGGTGGCGCACAACTTTCCAGTGCCGCTGTAAATCACAATAAATCAGCAACTGGAGATAAACTCAATTGAAATCTCTCTATATTGGGTTACAAAATAAAACGGCTGAGTGTCTATATGGTCAGGAATGCTGAAACATGTGAATGTTAAAACAAATCAATGGCAGTAGTCTACCCAGATTCTTTACTCCATTAAAAGTAGTAAAACCACATTGTAAAATCTCTTTTGTCTAGTTGAAGTCCTGCTTACTTCATCTTTAAAATCTTCTTTAATTTGAAACCACAAAAGGTCTTTAATGGTATCAATTGTGGACTTCCTTAATATGAATTGTAAATGCAACATATGTTCTCTGTAGAACACAGATATGACAGTAGCTGCTGAAACTGGTTAATAGCAGTTTTCTGTCAACCTAGTTAAGCATGTTGTTGTTATATCTAGTAAATATATTTTTATTTCATGTTTACTCACAAAACAATATGACATTATTTAGAAACAAGTTTTACTCTCTCTGAACTCTTCAAAACATCTACTTCTCTTAACAACCTCCCGTTTACTTTCTACTCTTTCTTCATAAACTTACAAACACAATTAATGTCTACTAATGATATTATAAAAACACTAGGTGGAATAATCCACTATTATGTTCAATTTGAATCAAACTTTAACCTGCTTCATATACTCAGCAAACAGTATTATTACTTTCCCTCAACGTTACTGTATGCAATCAATGCCTTTGAAAAGTAGTAAACTTCTCAGTAAATGACAAATACCACGAAATTCACAATGCAATGTTTCTTATTTATTTAAATATCTACGACACATTGATCTATTAATCTTCAATGTTATTCCCTCCTTTTTCAGAGGAAAGCTGTGAAGTGGGGGCTTTCTCAAACCCACGCCTCCAGCCAGCTTGACTTCGCAATCCTTTATCTGACTTTTCTCCCTTATCTTTGTTTAGTTTCCTCCGGCTTACTAATCCGTGCTTTTTTGGTTTAGGTCACCCAGTTTTTTTACAAGTTGTCGTTCATAAACATTTAGAGGTCGGCACAAGCCTTTTTCTTGTCTCCCTGTTTGAGTCCACTGAGAATCAATCTCTCAGTCTGTCTCCATTGCTCTCGGAAACTTCCGGGAATTGGGACGTGTAAATCTTTATTTTCAAACTGTCCCTCCATGGTGATTATATCTTATTTATCTGACTAGGTTGCTATGTGTTCAGTGTTATTTATTAATATATTGGACAATACTCGTCGTTACTCCTAACGCAGTTAATGTATTTATTTAACTGTCCTGCCCTTAATTCAAATGTGTAACTATTTTGAGTGTAAAAAACTGCAGTATTACACCCCCACTTTGAATGATGTATATTTATATATATATATATATATATATATTATATTATATTAATCAAGAAGTACTACCCGAAGCACTTATAATGCTATTAACAGACTGGCTTACCGAAAGGCAGTTGAGTAGTACTTGAAATGTTTTGGCTCTATTAACCCAGATATATATTTCAATTATCCTGTGTTCTTATTTTTTATTTTCCTAGTCTAACGCACTTATTGTGAGTCGCTTCGGATTAAAGGCGCCTGGTCAACTGGAATGTACTAATGCAAGAAGTACTACAAAATACCTCCACCAGATGGCGGCACCTCACCAGTTCCACCTCACTTGAGGGGAAAGATGCTTCTGAGAGCAACCAGCTTAAACTATGCGTATTTATCTGGTCTTTTCTCCCTTATTTATTAGTAGTTATTCACATAAAATTATTCCCCGTACAGTCTATCGAGCTTTTTTGGTGCGATGTTTATTTCAACAGATAATGCGACCTTAGAATGCGCTTCGACACGGCTTTTCAGCTATGTGACATCCTCATGGAGCCGAAACCCAGGTCAACAGAATCCTTTATCGTCACGTTTAGCTTCTTAGATTAATAACCCCACAGAACAAGAGAACGAGATTCCGTTCGTTTCAAAATGGCTTTTTGAAATTTGCGTATCTCCTCTTGGTATTTAATTACATATAATACACTCCAGCGTCCTATGAGGCTGAAGAAGTATTATTCAGTTTCGCCCTGGATGGATATCTTTTCAGGAAATCCACTGGACTCGCACCGACTGAAATTGCCGACTTGATTTCCCTAAAATCAACGGGGCCTTGCACCTTAACCTTACATTTCTCGTCGCTTCACGTGTAGCATTCTTAAGGTTCTCCGCCTTTGCTTTATCATCATAGAGTAGTCCAAAGTTACCTACTTTATTCTATATGTACTGCATAATTATACCACAATTATAGTCCGTCGTTACCTATCTATGTTAATGTATGCAGTACACTATCTTATGAGATCAGTAGTCCGTCGTTACCTACCTATACTAATATATGCATTGCATTATTTAATCATCTAGTCTATGACACTGAGAAATATTCCTGACAACTCTAAAAAATTTGAATATATCCAAATCACAGATTTCGAGTGTAACGGGTATCCGTGCTTACCTGTGTTTTTGTATAGAGCTCTGTTTTTAGTTGTCAGAAGTATTTCGAGGTGCCCCCCTGGACTGCTTCGTCCGCTGGCTCCTGATGTGACTCCCTGTGAACTCCCACTCGCTAACGTCGGGTCACCACTTGTTGCGAGGTGGGGTTTTTTACAACCCAACTCCTCACCGCGTGTTGTTTTGACGAGTCCTGCTTGAAATCATAACAGGGAAGGAATTAGAAGACACCAGGATACCAGTTAAACAATAATCCGTTTTAATTAAACAAAGTAGTATAATGCAATACGATATAATATAATACATTACTTATACAATTCAAAGAGTCATATAAGCAATGTGTGGAGTACTCCCGCCCTTATTCACGCACTGCGGACATCCTATTCGTCTTGACAGCGTATGAAGAGAGAGCGAACCACCAGAAAAACATTTCCCTAATACAAAGAAGGGGTGGCGTTTCATTGGGGAGATACCAAAACGCTATCTCACAGGGAAATCAGCGTCTGGCAGCTTTGAAAGCCACAGGTGTTGGGAAGGCACCCCATTAAAACTCAAGGAAAATGCCCCTCCCCATTTGTAAAGCCTATCGATGGTTTAACCCAGAAAACATTATCAGGGATAATCTTTACACTCCAAACAGAAATCACCCTTAATTCTGCATCTTCCTTCTTCACAAATAGCTTAAAACACTCTTTTGATAAACAGGTAAAAAGTCAAAGAAAAAACTATTGTGCTCATCTACTTTTAAGAAAAAGGGAACATTGTTTCAGAAATCTATAAAAAAACCTCTCCATATTGGAGAGGAAAAATGTACCTTTTGTTCCTTCAACTATTAACACACAGGAATGTATAAACTCAAACATATACTTATTCAAGATACATAGATTTCCTTAAAACCTGGCCTGCCAGAGATCTCAAACAGAATTTCCTCTCCCCTGGCCCACACCCCCTGTGCTGCATACCTCGACATCCCCCACTGCAATAAAACTCATTTTTTACAGCTCTTTGTCTCTCGCCATTTTAGTCCTCACATTTATGAAAGGATCAATATAGAGAAATCACTATAAAACACAAACACAGGTATTGCTTGAACAGTATTCACTTAACTGCTACTATTTGATAATTACCAGGGAAACTCAACAGACCTCTTTTAGTGTCTGGAAAGTGCAACAAGACTTTCTGCCCTTTTACATGTATCACAGTTCTTTGGTACAATATCTCACATCAATTTCCACATTATCCACATGTCCTCTGGAAACATGTAGTTCTTAAAGCTTGGTAGTGAACATTTACCAAAGCCCCAGGAGGAGCACTTGGCTTGGAAGCCAATTTTCATAGTTATGGCCAAACCTTGGAAATAATTGGAATGATTTCCTAATAAATAGGTTTTATTTCTGCCAAAACCAACAAAATCTTAACCAAATTAGTAGATTAGATCAAATAAATATCATGTCACAAGTGAGGTAATATACTCCAATTGGTCCATTTGGATGGCAACGACAAATATTATCACAAAACATTACATGTCATTTCGCTGACACTATTATCAGAAGCGGTTACGAGTATGATACACAAATACTATGTCGTCATTAGGGGATTTCTCAAAGGGCCAGCCACAGTACTGTTGAGGTCCGACTGAGGAGGGAGCGCCCATCAATAATTGCTCTAACAGTACATGGACCCATTTCCAAACTGAACCCTTCACACTCCCAATGAGTTACGGAGGGAACTCAGTTTGTAGTCACACTCTCAGATAAATGAGGCTTAGGTGGAGGGTTTACACAGTTTTTTTGTAAACCTCTTGTTTCTTTTTAAATCTGACGTTCATGAGCTGCTTTGTTTTTGCAACATTCCCTGTAAATATACACAACTTTACAATCAAATGTGCACGTCGACTGTTTTGTAGACACAGGATATAATCATAAGAAAAATGTATGGAAAAAAAAGAAATGCACGGAACTATTTGTAGAGTTTGGAGATTTAAATATCTCCCACTCCCAGCTAGTTGGTTTGGAAAAGCACGTTATGTGGCGGACCCTCAATGAAAACACTCAAACGGAGTGGAAGAGGGTAGGAGGAGGGTGTAGGGATTGTTTTGGAATACACGTCAGTATACTACAGCAGCAATGTTGGGGTTAAGTATCTTGCCCAGAACACATGGTAGATACAGGGGTGGGTTAGGTTTAGGGTTATAACCAGGGGAAAAAAGGGCCGATCCTCATAGAACTCCTGAAGAGTGAGTGGTAGAGTGCTGACATGCGGTTTTGTTGATTTTCTCCTCCCTCTTGTCATGTGTACTGAGGTTGGTGCCTGTAGCCTCTTCCTTTGATGTAGCTGTCATTGAAAGCCATTCTAGCAAAACAAGGGTGATCCTCATAGAACTCCTGAACGGTGAGGGGCGGGGTGCTGACATTTGGTGGGATTGTCTTATCCCTCAGCTTGTGTGCAGCAAGGCATCTGCTTCCTTTCATATACCTGACATTGAGCCTCCAATGTTAAAATAATGCCGTGTGAGGTGATAGGCAGCAGCGACAGCAGTTTAGCGATGGTTAGGGTTAGGGTTGAACCACTGACACCCATTTCCCCTCTGAGCCACAGCTGCCAAATATAATTGTTGTGCTTACTAGTCAAGGGGATCTGCTGTGGATCCAGAAGTACAAAACCCTGTTTGCACTTGGTGTAAGAAATTGTATATTTTTGGCTGTTGCACCGTTGGGAATAAAGCTCTCAAATTCCCACGGATAAGTAAATCCATTGGTGCAGATTCCAAAGGTAAATGTGCTCCTGCAGATGCCATCTCACAACTTAAATGCCTGAAAATAGTTATCTTGCCTGAAAGCATTTCGTTTGAGTAGGTGTTCACATTGTATCTACTTTCATGTATCTTGCATCCTTCCCTTCCAAGATAACATATGAAACCAGACAAGAATAACAATGATGTATTACCAGCCATGCTTCACCTTCCACCAATAATGACTTATCCCCCACATGTTGCACCGCTTCAAGTTGACGTGACATGAGTAGAAAATCACACATTTGACCTTGTGCTCGGTTGGGGGGGGGGGGGGGGATTTCCAGTTGTCCGTGGTAATGCCTTGGAGGCAAAACGTAGACTGAAACTTCAATACAACTGAAATACATTTCCTCTCATTAGCCTTGGTTTTGGAAATACATTTCTCAATTAATTTAGTTTCTATTGACATTTCAGAGACAGCTAAATAAAGCAGGGGAATTAATCACTCAAAAGAATACTGAGAACATCATGAGTTCCATCCCTTTCTCTGTACCAGTATTGAAGGTTCAATATCACTACTATACTTTTCTAGGGAGCCATAGAGCACAATCAAACATATAAAAAAAAGAAACTGAACATTCCAAATCAATGAGCATTAACAACTCGAGAGGGATTTGCTTCCATTTGGTAACAATTGCATTGGTGAGTCGAACAAAAACAGACTCGCTAACAGTCTGGACTACAATTAGCCTGTTCTTTGACAGGTAAATAATGCATTTCGGCAATTGTGCTCAACCAATGATCCGCATCGAGATGAACTGGGAGTTAAGTTTGATAAGGCAGTGCCAAGACGACCAGGCCATCACGCCATCCAGAAACGTACAGGTCTTGTCACAAAGACTACATCATGTGTTATAAGGTTTATGCTCCAGACCTCTAGAATTGCCCTCGAAGTCTCTTCCTTGGTCAGCAAATTCATTAGGGTCAGTTGCCGGCTACCTAAAGGATTAAGGCTGTTTTGTAACAAATCCAGTCTCAGAGGTCTACAGAGGATTCCTTGGACTTCATGGCTTGGTTGGTACTCTGACATGCACTGTCAACTGGGACCTGATATAGACATGTGTGTGCCTTTTCAAATCATGTCCAATCAATTTAATTTACCACAGGTTGAGTCCAAGCAACGTGTCGAAACATCTCAAAGATGATCAGTGGAAACAGGATGCACCAGAGCTACATTTTGAGTGTCATAGCAAAGGGTGTGAATACATATGTACATGTGATATATATATTTTAATAAATTGGCAAATTAAGAGTTTGGTTCCAAAACGCGATAAACGCCACTTTTGAAAAAAAATGAGTTCCCGCCGAAATCAGTATTGTATTTCGACGGTATTGAAAAGTCAATATTCAATTTTACGCAAAACGCGATATTCGCCGTATTATTCTGTCCTGTTTTCTCACTAACAGGACGCCAGGCTCCCTTCTCTACAGAATGCAATACATCCGCTCAACCAATCACAGCGCACCATTCCACGCAGCTCAACCAATCACAGAGCACCGGATTTCGTCATCTACTTACAAATATATATAATTTATTTTGTACTATACAAACCATGCATTTCTCCGTGTGGATGTGGAGCACTTTTGCTAAATGTTTAGACAAATTGCTCGTGTTAGCGCCCTTACATGCTAAACTCTTATTGCACTTTGGTAACGAGCATTGTCCACATCGAGACGGGTAAAGTTTAACCACACCTTGGAGCGCGTTCTCTCCGCCATCTCCGCCGCGCGCATGGGCGCGGGAAAGGGGGGTGCTGAGGGCGCTGCAGCACCCCCTAGCGGCAGGCAGGGGGTGCGGAGCTCCCCTGTCTGAATTATTATTTGACGGTTATTGCTGCTCCCGCTGTGCATAATCTGTGTAATATGTAGCCAATAAATTCCACATTGTTGGTAAAATAATATTTTGGCCTGCCTCGAATGTTTTTTCTGTAGCACCGGACAATTCTACCTCAATAATATAATACATTAACCGTGCTTTACGTGAACCTCATCAAGACACTCGAGAGGACGGCAGCACTGTAATTTCCCGTGTTCAGTGAATGCAACAGAGGCAAGACACCAGACCAATCAGAGAGTTGCATGGAAATAAAAGTGTGCTTGTGTCATTCAAACCCTCTGTTTGTGTGTGTGTGTGTGCGCGCGTGCGGACATAGCGCATTTAGTGTGTGTGAGAGAGGGAGAGAGAGGGAGAGCGGCAGGGACCGTGTTGTTAGCATCTGGTTAGCTAGCTGCACTAACGGACGGAGGAGCTGTTTGTTCCACAACCAGCTGGAGGAGAGCTCTCCTCTCAGACTGAGAGGCTCAGGTGAGCTAAAGGACTCTCTGAGTGTTTAGATAGTTAACTTTAGTTTAAGTTATCTCAGTTGGTCTCAAACTGTTTGGTCACAAATTATTCAAAAGATTATTTCCGCGGCACACCTTCATATGATCATTATAGTTATAAAAGAAATAAGAGAACAAAGGAAAAACAGTTATGAAATACTATATGGCAGTAAAACAAGAATACAGTTTGAAAGGGGAGTGATTTGTAAAATATCCATAAAGAAAAAGAACATCTGCTTACAGTTGTGTTTCATCTGGGTGTTGAGAGATGTATCCATAGATCTCTTAATGTTGCTCTCAAAGTGCACCAGATTGATGCTTTCAACTTCAATATTTAAAAAAAATCTTCCCGGGGGAGCATCCCCCCGGACCCCCCTAGAGGAGGTGAGGACCCCCCTAGAGGAAGTGAAGTCCGCTCCCCACTCGTAAAAAAAAAAACACTTTACCCCTGCCTATATGTCATGAGCTGATTATCGAGCCTTCATTGTAACAGTCGCGGGTGTCCTGTGTGTTTGCATGTGGGGATTGCTTTTGTGCGTGCTCTATAGTGCCCGTAATAGTGTTCACTGGAGTCCAGCACCTCAGCACCCCCACTCAAAATACCTTCCCGCGCCTCTGGCCGCGCGCGTGTGTGTGTTGCTGCATGTAGCAGCTACGTGTGTGTAAACTGCCCCGCCCCTCGCACACAGACGGCAGAGAGAGAGATCTCTCGATTGGAAAGATCTAAAATACTCAAAATAATCATTGAAGCATTTTGCAGTCTTTTTGCATATCAGAAACGGAGTTGGAGAAACTAAAACTGCGATATAATGTTTGTGTAGCAATAATACATATGACATATATTTTTTAAATGTCTCCAGTACCGATAAAAAGACCGATTACGTCACCAACGTTACCACTGTCTTTAATAATTCAGCCCGGGGCCCGTTTAATACCGGCTCGGTACCCATCCCTACTTACTGTTGTGTATGTGTGCACTGTTTCAATATGAAAAATAACTTTTATATTGATACAATGGATCTATTGCATTTTGGAGAAGAAATAATCAGTTTTTAAAATAATCTTTGAAAATCTAAATCTGGATGTTCATTCTTAATGTTATTATAACCTCAAGATGCTATGTGAAAGTTTGAAACTTGTCAAATATTCCATTTTTTCCATTATAAGGTATTGTGTGTATAATGTTGAGACTTTTTTTTAAAAATCCATTTTGGAATAAGGCTGAGATTACAATGTGGAAAAGGGGTATGAATGCTTTCCGAGTTCACTGCATACGGTGTGGCTCATGAGTTAAAACATGTAAATGTGTTGTTGTTATGTAAACCCTCTCTTATCACCTTGTGCACCTCGTCCCATCATCACCTTTCCGTTAATGTGTCTGTGTCTCTCTTATTACTTCCTCTTCTGATTCTGACACTTCTTCTTTATATCTGTGTCAGCACACTCCGCTTACTTGGGTATATCTTTTGTTCTCCGCTCATCTGATTTAAAAGCACACACTCTGTCACACCGAGCTAATGGAAGCATGTAGATTAGGGAAGAAGTCTTTGTAAACGTGTGTGTATGTCAAGATAAGGTTCGTCTTAAATATGCTGTGAGTGACATAACACAACTCAGCGTAATATTACCCAAAGTGCAATTTGAGAGCAAGCTTGACATGTCTGATGGTAAGTAGGGTGTTATTAAAGCTTTTCTCTCTCTCAGCGTTCTCACAGTTATCTCTGAGCACAGGGGCTCTTAAACACTTTCAGCCTGGGATCCAAATGAAACTCAGCCCGGGAACACAATTAAAGTTCATTCTGGCGCCCCAGTGCTCAGTCTCATTACAACATATTAGTTCTCTTGTCATGTGGGAGCCAGCAGAAACTCAAACGCATACTAACACTTAGGCTGGATTCATCAATAGGCCGAGCAGCAGGTGAGTGGAACTAATTATTTTAAATTGTAAAGCACTCTAAAGGTGACGTTCCTTATAATAAACAGAATACACCTCACTCCCATGCGTACAGAGCTGGTTTCAGAGTTTAGGGTTTAATGAATTCTGCAAAAGTTGCCCCTGAGAAAGACACCAATAGACCCAATATCTCAAAGTGGGTGATTTCCCATATATATGTATTACAATAAGCAATATCTTATTCTTGTACGGTATTTAATTATACATTCAGTTTTAAGCTCATCTTATTCTATTTGCCATGTATATATTACTTCTTACGCATTTCCCAGCACATTGGTCACTTGCAGCTTTATCGTCCACTATTGTTTTATTTATGTTCTGTTCTTGCACTATTTGTATTGTTTAAGTATTATATATATATTTATGTTGCATTGTTGAAGGAGCCTTGGACTTAACATGTTGCCATAACTACACTGTAGCTACGGTGCACATGACAATAAAGCCTTGATTGGTTGAAACTGTATGTTGTTGTCAAGCATGAGTTTAGTCAGAGTCCAACCTTACTAATGGGTAGGTATGCAGGCGTTAGCATTTTTCACAGATGCTAATATTGCATCAATGACTTGAACCGGAAAGAAACTAAACCCAATCATTCTTACTGCGTTCACAAATCACTGATCTGACAACAAAGAAAATGCAAATCCCATAACGCTATGATCAGGAAGGATTCAGTCCATTGGAAAAGAGTATGACAACTCATTGTAGGTGAATACTTTACATACTTTTGGTAACTCTTGTAAACATTTCTTTATTTCTTGTTCTGAAATCCATCAATCTGTGAACTCATCTGCTTATTGGTGCGTTCGAGGTAGGTGTTTGGGGCCACGGGATAATATGTCCAACACAGTCTCACGGCATTTCGTGTTATAGTCACGAAATTAATCTATTGATTCGTGTTCACCAACACGATTTCGCCATTTTTTTCGTGTCACACAGAACGATTTTAAAAGCAAAGTAAATAATAACAAATTAGAAGGAAAAACAGATACAAAAAAATACAGATTTCAGTATTCTGACACAGAACGATTTTAGAAGCAATGTATTTCTATTGGTAGTATGTTTCGTGCCTGCACCAAATAATAACAAATTAGAAGGAAAACAAGATGACAAAAAATACAGATGTCAGTATTCTGAGGCTCTGAGCCATTTATTTTCCTCACGGACGGGAAGAAAACTCTGACATTATACAATTTAAAATAAAAAGGATAGGGTTAGGCTTAGGGTAAGATATGTTTATGAACGACACTTCTGGTATTCCAAGACGCGACCGGACAAAGTGGTGCAGGCACGAAACATGCTACCAATAGAAATACATTGCTTTTAAAATCGTTCTGTGCAGGGGTGGTTCTAGGGGGGGGGCCAGTGCCCCCCTAACACTGACCTGTGGCCCCCCTAAAAGTGAAAAAAATGTATGATTTATTACAGGATTTATTGAATGACGGAATAGACGGAACTAACGTTATTCGTCATTCTAGTCGGACCCATTAGAGCGGTGTACTCAGGACCCATTAGAGCGGTGCACTCAGGACCCATTAGAGCAGTGCACTCACTTTCACTGTCCGGCTGAAGCGCACTTTTCATCTCGGATCATCAGAGGCTGTCGCATCCAAGAAAGACTGATTGAAACCTACGTTTCGAGAGACTACCACGATAATTGAAGGTGAGTTAAACTATTGTATCCGTGTAATTGTAGATGTAAAGTAGAGATGTAACTGTTCATTGCCTTTATTTTTATATAAATATGATATGGTGTTAGTGCAAACATTGCACTATAACTTAAACTGAAGCTAACAGTAATAACTATAAGATATATCTGAAATAAATAAGTGTACTGAAACAAATACCAATAACTGTATTGCATTGTTTTCTTATGCGCAATTACTTCATACTGTCTAGTTCTCTTTTTCGTCCTGCATTTATTGTGCCCCCCTCAGAAAATAACTGATCCCCCAGTGGCCCCCCCAGTCAAATTGTTCTGTGTGACACGAAAAAAATGTGAAAATGGTGTCGGTGAACACGAATCAATAGATTAAATTAATGTCGTGACTATAACACGAAATGCCGTGAGACTGGGTTGACATGTCTGTTGTTCTGGGCTAACCAGCAGATATCCGGGCCAACACTTCCTGTTCTGGCCAGCCAAGCAACCCGAGATGCCGGTTGAGAGACAATGTCTACAACCGGACGGCTCCACGAACAGCCAGTTTTTTGTATACACCTGTAGCGGCCAAAATCATAAAAATACAAGAAAGAAATATAATGCAAAGTAAAGTGCTGCTGTGGCACCCGTCAGCGAATCTTACACATGGGTAAAAATCAAGGTCCGAGCAAAAGTCGTTTCAGTGCCATTTATTATCAACACATCAAGCATTTCTCTTCCTTCTTACCCGATGGTAAAAAAACATAAGCCTACCAGGTGCGCCGCCCACTACCACCTGTATCTCAGCTTTATAATGAGCAGGCCTCCCCTCCCCCGGCGCCCAAAGGCTGCCTTTACAAAACAGAGGCATAGTACAACTTATTTGATCAACTTAAATAATAATTCAAAGGAAGATTTACTATAAACAAAACAGAACAATAAAATAAATGGATAACTATTAAATAATATAAGCTCCTAGATATGGCTTCATCAACACCCATATTTTTAAGTGAAGGTTATTTTATATAGTTAATATTTTTGACATCTCGGTAAGTAAACAACACATGTCAATTATCTTTGCTCTTTCGAAAACCATTTAAAGACATTAAATCTTATACTCTGAAAGTCACAAATAGCCCCCACATTGCATCTAAACTCACAAACCAACAATCATTCAATCTCTCTTTTTGATAAGTATCTTTGTTTACACCCCCAATTAGCATCTTATCCACTTCTTTACCACAGTTTGACCCCAACCCCCCTCTGTTTCCCTATCCAACACAAACAAAGTACCATTTGGAGTTTATACATGAACTTATTCTTCATACATTCCCATATCCACACACCTGTATTCAATAGCATTCTTGCACTTCCCAGGGTTGAACTACCACTGCTTCTGGATGAGAAATCTGCACTTTCACAGAATGTTGCAACTCATCGGGAGGGCAAGGACCCACCGGGGGCTGACATGCCGCCTGAGGGTCTCTGGTTGAGGAGATTTCTCTCTACGATTACTGAGGCCTTTCATCTGCTGCTGCTGCCCTGCCCTTTATGTTTGATTCTTTGTTTCTGTGTGCAGCCGCCGGACCTGAAGGCACAGCAGTCGGCGGTGATGGACACGTCCTGTCTCTCACACACACTCCTTACACCCCTGATTAACTATCAATAAGAATCAACCTACTATTTAAATGTAGTATCCTCTACTCAATAGTTGGAAATACATCCACTAAGCATTTGCTGTCACTTTCTTTGTATTGAAATGTGGATTGTATAAACTGAAATGGAAAATGTATGAAGGTGCCTTCTGGCTTTAAAAAAAAATCTCCCTTTTTCATCAACAACACAACAGCTTTGTAAGCCTTCATTGCAAAATATGCTGTCCATTTTTTACACCCTGCCCTAAAAAAGATAATAAAATAAACAACAAAATGAAGTGTAAAACATATCCTATAAAGTTTTTATAGAAATGTAACGATAATGATACCAGGTTTTGTTTCTAGACAAATATTATATGAGGGTAATACTGTGGCGCTGATCTTGTTTATGACATTTAAATTCTTATGAGAATATGGCGGCCGTATACAAAATGGCGCCGCGGGCGTAAACAACAACGCAACGTCGGAGCTCTGTAAAAAGAAAGCTGTCTATTTGACACGATTTTTTATAAAAATGTTGACGAATAGAAACTGTTTTCTAGCATGTTACGACGAAAATCTGCAATGAAGGCGCCCCTTTAGACGACGAAACCCTGATAATACATTATTGGAAACAAAATGATGAATAACAAACAATAATGAATATATAAAATATAAATAAAACATACAAAAGCAAAATAAATCGTATTTTAAACTAAATGCACATATAGTCATGTAAAAGGAGTGACGTACATGTTAGACAGAGCTTTTTTAGTTTTAGTTTAGTTGCCATGTCTTTCTGCCTTCATCCTAATCTTAAGGCTCTGTCTTTTGCATTCGCACTGTAACAATTAATAACCGATTAATTTGCTCATAATGGGCTCAAATGGGAAATATGTATTGCCCGACGTGATGAAACCAAAATGTGTGCTCTCATAAATCATGAGGCTGAACAGCTTCCTCTCTTTGAGGCTCCCCGTTTCCACAAAGGTCAACGTTGTCAGCGCTGTATTCTCTCGGTAAAGAACAGTAAGAATACATTTTCCCCAAAGTTGAATTTGACGTGACAGATTTGCGTCGGTTATCCTTCCTGTGAGCAGATCCGTTACTCACAAAGCTTCTGTCGGCATGAAAGCTCTTTCCTTTGACATTTCAATGTTTTTAGGGAAGCCATTCATTCTTCTGAGCGGAGATCGGGGGCGGGGCTTACGGGACAACTCAACTGATGCCAGGATGGGTAATTTGTGACGAGAATCTCAGTCCATTTGTCTTCATGAGCCAATGAGCAGCTCTCATAGAAATGAACGAGGGCCATCCTCTGACGCTGTATCCAGTTCTTATTATACATCCATGGGTGTAATGCCTCTGCCGGTCAGTGGCTCCAACGCCCTAGTTATCACCTTAACATCTTTAACATTCTGAAATCCAAGACTTTGTCATTATTAATGAACGGAAACCCACTGTCTCGGACCCTGCAGTGTGACAGTCTTTCATTATTGTCCGAATATGGTGATAAAAGTTCCATATTCTGAACCAAGAGCTCGTTTGTTTAGAATCAACCAAAACCCCAAAAGGTCCAAAACACGAGTTTATGACATGAATCCACGGTAATCTCAGAATGTATCTGTCCCATAAAATGTATGTTGATGGGTGAGATTTTACCGGAACTAGTGTGAGTGCATCTGTTTAACAATTGTAGAAGATATATCCTTGCCCATCAATGCCTTCCAGTATTACTCCTAGCAGTGTAACAAAGCTTTAACAGTACTTATCCCTATATATGCATGAAATAAAGATGCATATAAACTCTAAAATGCTGTTTCCTGTTCCTCTCTCCGTCTGCCTCGCGCTTCAGGGTCTGTGGTCCTCAGTGGTCCTCAGTGGCTTGTGATTGACTTGACAAATGTGTTGTGTTGCGGCGCTCTGACAGCGTATCCCCACCTGGTCCCACCGTAACACCCCCCCCCATCCATCATCCTGAGAGGCGGCCATCGGTCTCAATAAAGAAGTAAACAAACAGAAAGCTGAATGTCACTGTCATCACTCGCGCGTCATTCTTTATCATCGGTGCTGTAATTACGATGATATATTTAGAGGAGGGAATTAACTCACGCATTTGTTACAATGCAGTTATTCAAACCGTTGAACAATAAAACTCCACTTCCTTCGGGAGCTGCTTCACGACTCTGGCACTGCTCTCCCGTGCTGTGATTGGATAAAGTCCTTCCTCCAGCCAGGACTTGGTTTAACCAAACATTCTAGCATGTGCACTTCACTCTGCATCAGCCAATCGGCTTGCTCCCTCACTGTGACCCCCTCCACTAAAGACCAAAATGGTGGAAGGAGGTCCCTATTGATATCAGGACAGCAGAAAGTGCACACATCATCCAATCAAAGTTCATTTATATAGCCCAATGTCACAAAACACGTTGGTGTAAACACGCAAAAAGAAAACGGAATCCTCACTTCTGGCTCAGTGGTTGGTCCGCACAGTAAAAAGGGCAAAGTGTCCTTTGGCAAGATTCTCAAACCCCAAATTGCTCCATTAGGCATGCCTACGTTATACAAGTATATACTTGTTGCTTTGGATAAGATACATGTAATGTTGCCACACTAGTATTTGTTTAAACTCGGAGCAACCAGTGTTCCTCAGGCCTGTTGTCAGGCAGCAGTAAGCCCCCCCCTTCCTACAGCCTGCTCTCATAGAAGGAGTTAAGGCTCTCCCTCACAAATCAGGCATGACCTGGGGTTGCTTTGAGTTAATAAAGGAATTGCTTTGGCCGTTATGCACCAGAGCTGCAGCTCATAGTTCATTCCAGGCAGCCCGTCTGCCACACAACTGTTCCCATATAGCTCACCCCAGAAATGTTCAGAGGAGAACATATTTACCCCGGATCAGGGTCGCAGTTTGAAGCGAGGGGTTCAAGTTGTGGATTGAAACCAAACCAATACTCTTGTGCTGATATTAGCTCGTCTGTAGGGACTTGCAGAACAGACTAAGTATGGGGTGTTAACTGGTCATTTGAATGTGCCTCTTGGACATGGTCGGGTTGCCCTTTAGCAAGGCACCTGATGGGCTGCAGTGAGCTGGTGGCCCAGGTACGGGGGCTCAGTCCCTGGCAGATGCAAGTTCAAACCCTGCCTTACCCATGTCCTCCTCTCCATCTTCACCTCTTAACACGGTCGCTCTCCAATAAAGGCTAACCTGGCCCCAGAGAAAAGCCCCAGACCTCTCACTGACCCGCGGGCGCAGTGGGCAGCTGTTGCAGAGTCATATTCAGCCGGAAAGGTTACTTGCAGAGGCTAAATATGACTCTGCATTCAGTGCTTTGTGATTGTGTGCGACGATGAAAGGGTAAACTCTTTGGAATCCTCCATTTCCACCAGAAAATGTTGAGATTCATAAAACATTCATTTGGTTTGACTTACAAAGTATATTGAAACCTCAAACAGTGATATACTGCATTAGTGTGCCTTTATAATTACTGTTACAATGATAACAAATCTGCCACTTTACAAAGAAAAATACTTATAGTTTACATGATTACACGAATGATTTGTTTGCAATTTATAGGTTTATTTTTGAAATGTATTTTATTTAGCTTTTTCTCTTAAATCTTAGTTTTGCTTTATTCTGAGAAAGTGTTGCTTTATCTTCATGAAACTAAACTAATCCCATAATCATCCCATCTGTGTGACTGAGTGATAATGAGACAGGAGACGGACTGAAGAGGCCTTTCCTGCCCCCTAGTGGCGCCATGGGTAAAGACAGGAGAGCAGACTCCTGATCTGTTCTGCTGATATCAGATCGATCACTCTGTTTATAGTCTGCTGCTGAAGGGTATCTGAAGGCTTCCTGTTCATCGGCACCCCGCTCTCAGTCATGGTGTTTATGGGAATTTAGAAATCTAATGAATTATGTATAATTGCATTTAAAATAAAATTATAAAATTGTTATTCTTAAAAGATATAAAGAGAGTCGCAATAAAATGAAGACAACCATAATAATAAACCTCTTTTAAAAATAATCAAAATTACAGTTAAAACAAGTGAAGTTTAGATCTTTTTTTTACTGAACTATATATAATTGCATTTAAAATAAAATTATACAATTGGATTTCAAATCAATGAGCAATTGTTACAATTCATAATGTTGATAGCTACTTAATCTCTGTGTGTGTGTGTGTGTGTGTGTGTGTGTGTGTGTGTGTGTGTGTGTGTGTGTGTGTGTGTGTGTGTGTGTGTGTGTGCGTGCGCGTGCGTGTGTTGACTGTGACGTAACGGCCCCTCTCCTCCCTCCCGCTTTTTTTCTCTCTCTCACACACACACACACACACACACACACACACACACACACACACACACACACACACACACACACACACACAGGAGCGCGGCGGTGAGGCAGGAGCAGCAGACGCTCGGTGCCTCTCTCAGTGTGCGGAGCGGAGGAGGAGGACCGTCGGCATGCCTCAGCTCCGGGAATATCTCTCCCCCCTCTCAGTGTCTCTCTCGGCCCCGGAGTTCACTTTTCTCCGTCTCCTCTCCGGACCAGGCGCTACAGGAGAGCCGGCCGCGCGTCATGGTGCGTCTTTGCGCATTATTTCTGGATCTTTAAAACAAAAGTGAATTCTTTTTTTGCCTGGACTAAAATGAAGTGCTTTTCCTGTGTGGAGGGAACGAGGGGCAGCCTCTCTGTGAATATCTGGCTGCAGCTGCTGGGGATCTGCGTGAAGAGTACATCTGCGCTCTCCGGAAGGAAAAAGGGGTTGCAGTAAGCGGCTTTCTCCACCCCCCTCCCCCCGACTCCCTTATGCATCTGACAACGTGCCAAGTCCATCCACCACATAGGATCCAGTTAATTTCTCATGGTTTGGCTCTTTTTCTTTTCATGGATTGATTTTGTTTTCTTTTTATGGGAAAGGATTTTGGATTTTAAGCCAAAGTGAAGGTCAATGGAGAGACTCTCCGGCCCGTTTTAACACCCAGTAACGGCTGTGCGCGTGTGTGTGCGTGAGTGTTTGTGTGTGTGAGCGCCTCCACCTCCTTTTTCCTCTCTCCCTGCTCTGAGAACTCACCCCTTGCTTCCCCCCCCCCCCATCCACGGCTCATGCTGCAAGTTAAATGCTGGATCTATATTTCAGCGACCATTTTTGGCTGTAAAAATGCTGAGCGGCGTCCTCATGCTGAGCGTCCTCACGGTCACCAGCCTGACACCAGCCGAGACGCAGAGCCGCAGAACGACCTCCTCCAAAGAGATCTGCAAGAGCCGCTGCAGCTGCGAGGAGCGCGATAACCTGCTGAACATCAACTGTGAGAATAAAGGATTAACCACGGTCACTCTGTTCCAGGCGCCCCCAAATAAAATCTCCCAGCTTTTTCTAAACGGAAACTTCCTGTCACGGCTCGGCGCCAATGAGTTTGTCAATTATGGCAATGTCACCTCACTGCATCTGGGGAATAACGGCTTGCAGGAGATCCGGACGGGCGCTTTTAACGGGCTGCGCGTCCTCAAGCGGCTCCACTTGAACAACAACAACCTGGAGGTGATCAAAGAGGACAGCTTCGCGGGGCTGGAGAGTTTGGAGTATCTA
The DNA here is from genome assembly GCF_902827115.2 of Pseudochaenichthys georgianus. NCBI lineage: Eukaryota > Metazoa > Chordata > Actinopteri > Perciformes > Channichthyidae > Pseudochaenichthys > Pseudochaenichthys georgianus. The sequence goes on from NC_047512.1 coordinate 42,913,633, forward strand.
CAGGCAGACTATAATTATATCAGCGCCATCGAGCCGGGCGCGTTCAGCCGGCTGAATAAGCTCAAAGTGCTGATCCTGAATGACAACCTGCTGCTGTCTCTGCCTCCCAACATCTTCCGCTTTGTGCTGCTCACACACTTGGATTTACGGGGCAACCGGCTCAAGAATCTGCCGTTTGCCGGAGTTCTGGAGCACGTAGGGGGCATCATGGAGATCCAGCTGGAGGAGAACCCGTGGAATTGCACCTGCGATCTGATTCCCCTCAAATCCTGGCTGGACACTATCACTGTGTTTGTGGGGGACGTCGTGTGCGAGACGCCGTTCAGGCTGCACGGTAAGGACATCACGCAGCTTATAAAGCAGGATCTGTGCCCGCGCAGGAATGCTGGGGAGCGTGTGCACCCCCCCTCTGACTCTCACTTTCAAGGGGCCCTGCCCCCGACCTACCTCCCCGGCATGATCACCCCCACCCGTTCACCCAAAGCTTCCCGTCCGCCCAAAATGCGCTACAGGCCCACCCCTCGCATCTCAAAGGACAAGCATGTTTTTGGGCCTATAATGGTTTACCAGACACGCTCCCCCGTGCCCATGCTGTGTCCCAGCGTGTGCGTGTGCACGTCCCAGAACCCTGACAGTGGATTGAACATCAATTGCCAGGAGCGAAAGTTGCATAACGTCAGCGAGCTGAACCCCAAGCCCTCCTACCCAAAGAAACTCCACCTGACTGGTAACTACCTACAGGTGGTTTACAGACACGACCTGGCCGAGTACAGCTCGCTGGAGCTGCTTCACTTAGGGAATAACAGGATAGCGGTGATTCAGGAAGGAGCCTTCGAGAACCTCACAAACCTCAGACGGCTCTACCTGAACGGGAACTACATTGAGTCTCTTTCTCAGTCTCTTTTCTTCGGCCTGCAGTCGCTGCAGTATCTCTATTTGGAATACAACATCATCAAAGACATTTTACCACAAACATTTAACGCTTTGCATAACCTGCAGCTGCTCTTTCTGAACAACAACCTGCTGAGGTCGCTCCCTGACAATGTGTTCGGTGGCACCATGCTAACCAGACTCAACTTGAGGAATAACCACTTCTCCTACCTGGCAGTCCGAGGGGTTCTGGACCAGCTGTCAGCGTTCATCCAGATCGACCTGCAGGAGAACCCCTGGGACTGCACCTGTGACATCGTGGAGCTCAAGAACTGGATGGAGCTGTCCAGCACCAGCGTGGTGGTGAACGAGATCACGTGTGATTCGCCCTCCAAGCACGCGGGTCGCCTGCTGCGGTCACTACGCAACGAGGCAATCTGCCCCGAGCCCAGCGAGCCCCCCACGCCACAAAATGCACCCCCTACAAAAGCCCCCACAAGGATAAGCCCTGCTACTGAGGCCTCCACCCCTTCTGCTTTTAGCTCAGTCAGCCCAACCGAATCTCGACTGCAGACCCCCGAGTTGCACCCCGAGGTGCCGCTCTCAGTCCTGATTCTGGGGCTTCTTGTGGTCTTCATCCTGTCGGTCTGCTTTGGCGCAGGCCTCTTTGTTTTTGTTCTGAAGCGACGCAAAGGAGTGGAACATGTCCCCACTGGCAGCAACAACATCGACCTGAACTCGTTTCAAGTCCAATACGGCTCCTACACTCCTGAACCCACCCAAGACAAAGCCTCGGAAAGCCACGTTTATAACTACATCCCCCCACCTGTGGGCTCCATGTGCCAGAACCCTATTTACCTGCAGAAGGATGGCGAACAGGTGGCGTACTACCGCAACCTGAAGGAGCTCAGCTTTGGGCCCCTGGATGCCAAGAAGGACGCTCTCACCCGAAGTCCAGGGGCCTACACCATCAGCACAATAGATTTTATGGATAAACCTCCAACTACGTGCGGGTTGACCTCCCCAGAACCTCCTGAGATGTTGTATCAGAATTTAGGGGAAAGGCCCCACAAAGATCTTCCCGCGGCTGGAGGACCCCCACCGTTCCATTACAACTTTTGCACTTTACCTAAGAGACCGTGCATCGTACCCCCCTACGAGGTTGCAACAGCCCGGCGGCATATCACCAACCAGGACAGGTTGAACAAAACGGTTCTGTACGGGACCCCCAGGAAATACTACGGAGCGGAACACCTTTCCAAAAACAATGAGCACCCGCTGCTGCTCCCCGGGAAGCTAAAAACAGAACCGGACTACCTGGAGGTTCTGGAGAAACAGACTGCGATGAGCCAACTGTAAGATAGCGACTATGCCCCCCCCCCCCCAGGTTCTGTGCAGCATTCATAATAATCACGCAGTTACTGTAATAATCGCCCTCTCTATATCTATCTTATCTATCTGTGTTCAATCCTACAGGATAGACTGGGAGCCGCTCCTTTGACGATATCTTTTCTCTCTTCCTTTCCTTCTCTTTCTTGTTTTTCGAGATGTATAAAAGGAGTATATTATTATGCAGTTCTATGTTTTCTCTGGAAAGATATAAATTATTTCCTCTTTTTTTGGAAAGTTCTAAAAAGACCTTGACGACGGCAGGTAACCATGGGCAGGACTGTGTGCAGATACGGCTTTGTGCTTTTCATGAAACTGTATTGTATTTTCCTTGTGACGAAAACAAACGATTGTCCTTTGTAGAAGAGGACATGCTACAGATTGACATTCCTGTACATACTCAGCAGACACAGACACGTGGTGAGTGTTGACACATCAAAAGAAACCTTTTCAAAACCCAACAAGCGGCCAATCGTACTCTACTTACTCCAGAAAGTGCCTTTGCACTCAAATATTTTATCAACAACGCTCTCTGCAAAATGCAAATGTTCCTTTTTTTGAAAGTGCTGTATTTTAAAGAATCAAATCTTTATGTAAAATAGAAGACTTATTTGTCTGTTTAAAAAGAACAAAACGAGACTGGGTGTGAAATGAGTTCTTGATGAGGAGAATGGTGTTTATTTTGCTTTGAATATGAAGTGTCTTTGGATGTACAACGTATAGAGAACACTGTATGCTATCGGGGAGCAATACAGCGCGGCCATGCTGCGCCATTAAACTTTCACTGAAGCACTTTGTCAACATCCCGAGCCTGAGGTGCATTCTGTTCACACTGCTTGATTACTGTGATGGGTGTGTGTGTGTGTGTGTGTGTGTGTGTGTGTGTGTGTGTGTGTGTGTGTGTGTGTGTGTGTGTGTGTGTGTGTGTGTGTGTGTGTGTGTGTGTGTGGTGTGTGTGTGTGTGTGTGTGGCCTGGCATTACTATACTTGTGGGGACCTAAATCTGTCTACACAGTCACCTGTGGGGACTCGCCTCCCTTATGGGGACAAATTGGAGGTCCCCATGAGGGGGATCATTAATGTTAGAGTGAAGACTTGGTTAGGGTTAGGCATGTGTTGGTTATGGTTAAGGTTAGGATAAGTCTCCAGGAAATGCATGTAAGTCAATGTAATGTCCCCTGAAGTGATGTATACGTGTGTGTGTGTGTGTGTGTGTGTGTGTGTGTGTGTGTGTGTGTGTGTGTGTGTGTGTGTGTGTGTGTGTGCGTGTGTGTGTGTGTGTGTGTGCGCGTGTGCATGTGTGTGTGCGCGTGTGTGTGTGCATGTGTGTGTGTGTGGAGACCGGAGAAATGAAAGTGGAGCGTGCCTGCAGCCCCTCAGTGATTGACGAGCTGGATGTGTTGCTCCTTCTGAGTTGACTGATTGCCACTGCTTCCATCTTTCTACTCTGACACAGCGTTTCAAGCCTTTTCTCCAAAGTCCCTCTCCTCCCGGTGAAATATCCACTCCATCAGTGTGATGGTGTGCAGACACAGCTAATGTCTGATGCAGAGGCTCAATATCCTCTCCATCAGGGGGGCGGATGTGGCCGAATGTCACGGGGCACTGATTGTGGAATTGAAAACATGTGGCGTTTTGAACAGCTGCTGCTTCAGGGCGTTGAGAGCCTACCGGGAGCAGCACCGTCGTTAGTGGAGCAATCAACAGTCGTGAATGGCTCCTTGTGGATAAGCAAAAGGAAATGTGCCGTTGGTGAAAATGTCTGCGGTATTTTAGTCTCTGCTCGAATCCCCTTCTTAGAAAATGCTGCATTATTTGACTTCAAAAAGTGACACCCGTTGTGTTTGAAAGAAATGTGGCATTTCTAACAGCTTCTCTGGAAGGGACATCTCACATGGGAGAAGACTTGCAATACGTAGCATACGACTGGTTGATAGTGTGGGTACAATGTGACAGATAACCTTCGCCTTCCTTTGGGCAATGCATTGTGGGAATATCCTATGTATAGACAGCATATAGAGCAGCATGCACAGCCTCTAACAGTGGACTTGAACCCAGTCAACCCGTCCGATGAGTGAGTCTGTAGGGAGATGGAGGCGAATGGGATCAAAGTGGAACCAGGAAGTGTGTCTGCTACCTTTAACTCATCTTAACAATAGATCGTGTTAGTAGTCATTTGTATCATTTGCTTTAGCTTTCTGTTAATCCTGAGTCAACTTCAAGAGTGTTTGTGGGAAACATTAGCCTCACATAGGTTTAGCACAATGACTCAAGCCTCTGATGTTGGACCACGATGCGTCATTGCACCGTTAACAAAGCCTATAGTGTGCTTCGCTGACGGAAAGCACAAAGAGTGAAGCGCCAAACATTCTTTTAGCGAGTGCACCACTTCTGCCGTTCAAAAACAACACGTGTGTGTGTGTGTGTGTGTGTGTGTGTGTGTGTGTGTGTGTGTGTGTGTGTGTGTGTGTGTGTGTGTGTGTGTGTGTGTGTGTGTGTGTGTGTCCTCCCCTCCCTCCTCATCCCCTCCCTCTCCTCCCCCAGCCGTGAGACATGGAGGAGCTGCGCTACCCGCTCTCATGCTAATTCTGTTTTCGGTCCTTTAACTGGAGTTGACATTGGCTCTTTGTATCCTCTGTGAATGGCCTCCCAGCGGCCAAACCCCCCCCCCCCCCCCCCCCCCCCCTCTTCCCTCCCCCTTTGTATGCCCGGCGCCCTCCTCCACCACCTCCTCTGTCTTTTGTCCTCGTACCCCCCCCCCCCCGCTGGATCTCAGCTGGCTATTGTGTGGCTGTCCGAGGTGCTGAAATGTTGCCGACAACAGGGCCGCGTTCCAATCGGCCGGCTGGGACCTGAGAGCTCCCAGTTAGGAGTTAGGATACAAAGTGCTGGGCTTTGTGGTGGTTTGTGAATTCAAAGAGTGTGTTTTTGTTCATCTGGAAATGTCGTCCCAGAAAAAGACGTGTGTCTGAGCTTCTGGGCGTTGGTTGTTGGTCTTCGTCTTTTTGTTGGACAGCGCTTGAGTTGGATGCACCAAAGGAATATGGCACATTAACTCAGGGTCCATCTGCGTGGGTTCTCTGGAGCTCTTGACCTAGAGTCCTCCAGAGTCCATTCGTCTCTTTTTAGAACTCAGATATATTGCTTTTGGCGACAATGAAATGTCATTGCACTCACTTATAAACATTAAGGTTTATTTCTCACATAGGTTGAGACAAATGTAAGCCACTGTTTTGAGAGGTACTAAGACAATGCCTCATCTTCTCGGTACACTGTTTTCCCTGAGTGTTCATACAAAAATCAACAAACTTCACGGCTTTGTACTGAAAAGTCTTTACAATAAGACTACCCTTAAAACGGGGTTACGAATAGTTTGTAATTCATTTATTAATTGGGTTGTGAACACTTTTATGAGACATGAGGTAAAACAGGGCTACTGCTTGCCAAATAGTGAGCCCACATTTATCTGTACTGCTAAGCCTTGTATTGGCTACTTAGCTTACTTCGTCTCCTTCATCAGCCAGCATCCATGGTGTCTGTTGCTCACTGACTTGACCCCCCTTTCCATCTTGATGTTTCTTGGCATCTCTTATGACCATTTATGAATGAGTTACTAACATTTATAATTGGTCAACGGGAGCCTTATTGTAAAGTGTGACACATCTATTGATGAGTTACTAACATGTATAACTACTGTTTTTAACTTTAATACACATGTCCATTTATGAATGAGTTATAACATTCACGCTGACCTAATACACATTGTTCGCATGAAATGCAAAGTAAGACGCACCAGAACCAAGCAAAACATTTTATTCACACATGAAGAAAATTAGGACTCAAAGTAATGACTGTTTAGTATGACTGATACACATATTTAAACATAAAAGCTTTTCTCAGACATAGATGAAAGACTTGGTAAGACATCATGGCACTCAGACTGGAAAGGCTTTGTGTATATCCTCGTCCAAGCAGTCCATCAGGGGGACCAGAGCCAAGATGACCATTCAAGAACCTTGAGGTGTTCCTCCGACACACTCGCTGTACGGTTTCCTCTCAGTCTACGGACGTCCTGTGACGGTCGACCAAGCTCTTTGGATATGACTGCCGTCTGGGGGTTCACAAGCCATCTGCTGTGGTTTATGGTGCAGTGTTGTACCCCATGTTACCCAGCACTCTCCTGTATGCCCTCCACTCATCACTAATAATGCCGTTTCCTGACTTGACATGCCGTCTAATCAGAGGTGGCATCTTGATCGTTTCTCCACTAGTTTAAAGTCTCCGCCTTTTGTGTTTAACTCCCATCTTTCCGAAGACCCATTTCTTCCTTCTCCAGGTATGTCCAAAGCGTCCATGTGCATACTAACACAAAATAAATCATAACATCATCTTAGTTAACAACAATGGTTGCACACCATGTTTCAAAATGCCATCATTGTTTATAAGGTTTGTATAACATAAGTTAAGGATAATTATACAGTAATGGTCCATATTGATTTTTTGTTCTCTTGTACAAGAAAGCCCAGTCTATAGCTGCCGGACATAGGAACTGGGTACCAGTGGCGGGCCGTGCATTTCACACCTAGGCCTTCAGTGATGTCCGACACAGTCCTACCTGAATTATTCCACCTCTTAATAGCATCATTATGACGCCATGGCTCTAGAAACTATACATTTAGACAGAAACGCAGTATAACCGGGCGTTGCATCACCTTAACATAGTCAAGTACAACAGAGTTATATTAATATTTCCGAAGCATTTATAATCAATATATCCGCATTTACAATTAAGAGTGTTAAACTACCAGCTTTAAGATCGCTTGGATACTGTCAAAACTTAAAAATAAAAGGGGCTTTTAAGGCATTAGTCTACAAAGTTTTATTAAGTCCACCAAAAGTATGTGAGCTTTAACAAGTTTGTTCACTAAACAGCGCATTGTCGCACCCAAAGCAGTTTCATTTAAGAAACGTGACGATAAAGGCACAAACTATTCACTGAAAATAAAAGAAAACAAACAATTAATTTGCATTTGTTCATGAGGATATATTTGCGACAGTGGTGAAAGTGTATTCCTAGCCCTGAATGTCCACTTTGATAAAGGTTAAACGAAAACAATTCAACAAGTCTCCTTGAGTACTTTTACTGCACAGCTGAGCCAGTGCGCCACACATATCTCTTGCAGAAGCATCAAACATTTATTTTTTACATATTTGTCATTTTAATTACATATATATTGCAAATAGCAGGCATTCCCAGCAGTACAATTTGCAGTGCCTCTCGGAGGCTGTGAGCCAGGGGTACCGCTCGTAGTTAGTGATTTGAAAGTGGCGGACAAACCCTTTCCCCCGCTGTGATAGGCTCGCTAGCGTCGGGGTTGGCCGTTCTCTTCTCACAATGTGTAGCTTTTCTTGAAAAGTTCGTCTTGAAAATGGCGTTGTAATTATATCTGCGACCAAATCGATCTCTTCTCCTCCTTCAGCCATTGTGGGTTGAAAAAAACCAGCTTGTAGAAATCTACACAAATTAGCTCGTTCAAATTCAAGTTCAGTTTGCTAGCTCTACATAGCTCTGCCTCTCAATAGTGCGTATCCAATCAAAAGACGTGCACGTGCTGACGTCATCGTACGCCTGCTTGCTGGCCCGTAGTCGCCAACTCAAAATCTGATTGGTTAACGCCACAGTTTTGTTTCCGTTCACTTTAAGCTACAGGCGCCCGCACTGTTGATTCTGAAGGCCTAAGGGCAGATTTCTTGGACCCTGGCAACACATTATGGCTGAAATATGATTGGATAAAAGCTCTAACATAAAGGCCAGCCCTCCAAATCTTGTTCTGAGGCTGGAAGCAGCGCAACCAAGAGGAAAGCTATGAAATGAAAAGAATAGACTATGGGGAATAATTTAATACATATTTGTGGAAAAAATATATCAAAATTAAATTTATATTCTGATGATGTTTAGGCCAGCAGAGAAGGCCTTGCTGGCCCTGACGGCCCACCACTGCTGGGTACAGTACCTTCTCCCAGACACAAATACTCAAATAAAATAGTTTACTTTATCAGCATTGGTGTTACCAATGCTATTTATTTGATACCAATTTGGTAATTAAGAAAAACAACAAGGTTTGTGTTCGTTCTTCAGATGACTGTGACGTTAACGTGTAAGCTCAATAATGAACTCCAGCTCAATCAACCATATTGTAATATCTAAGTAATCATCTTGAAATATGACATTAATAATTGTAATATACACACATCATATTGTGAGGTTGATTTCACATACACTACGCCGCTCTTCAACACTACTTTGACGTTAGCTTGTCATAGCACATTTAAATTAACCTTAGCGATGCATACAGTTACCTACATAATAAAATATCTCTAACTTACAAGGGTGACCTTATGTTATCAACCTCAAACAGAAGCCGTTTATTCTACAGTATCCTACTTAATGCTTAACACTTCTATATTAGGTTTGAACTTGGAGGCTACGATTAGCATCGTTAGCACAGATGTAGCTACCACTTGCTTACATGCTAACCCAAGCCTTAACATTCATTAACGTGAGCGGACTAAAAACATAAGCAACACATCAATAAAGTACTCAAACTTCACTTACCGCAAAACCGCATTCATGCACCGTCTGTTTTGAACACGGAGCGAATCACAATAGTCCGATATATAAGCATGAAGAATAGTCCACAAGGCACCAGCACAACACGCACGGCCGAGTTCAAGTTATGTTCCCCGGATGAGCTGAGCAGGCAGAGCCCCTGTAGCATCACGGAGCTGCTAGCAGAGAGACAGGAAGCTAGCAGCAGCAGTCACTGGACAGACCTGTCACTCAATGTGACCACACCCTAATTTATGCATAACTTTAAGGCTTAATATAACTTTATTATTCTTTACACTTTACAAGGCTCCCTTTTGGCAGTTATAAATGTTAGTAACTCATTAATACATGGTCATAAAGAGAGGCCAAGAAACATCAAGATGGAAGGGGGGGAATCAACCGAACAACAGATACCAAGGATGCTGGCTGATGAAGGAGACGAAGTAAGCTAGTGCCAATATAAGGCTTAGTCATCTTGCCAAATAGTGAGCCTGTGTTGATGTCTACGTTAGAACTGGTTTATAAATGGTTCTTAATGATTAATAAAGTGTTTACAACCTAATTCACAACCTAATTACAAACCCTTTACGAATCCTTTATAAGGGTAGTCTTATTGTAAAGTGGTACAGAAAAGTCAAATGGATAGTTTACATTTTTTTAACAACTGCTTTTTCCGCCTTACTTCATGCAATATGTGGAATACCCTGTCTATAATCAACACATTTAAACATAGCGTCCAACCCTAACCTCTTTTCTAAAAGTTGACTTAATTTGCCATTTCATCCGAGTTGAACACAGTCACAGCTTCCTATGAAAGCTATGCAGGGAAATGTGATGCGACAAAGTGGAACCAGGAAGTCTTTCTGTTACATTTAACTAACATTAACAATAGATAGTTTTAATAATCATTTTTATAATTTGCTTTAGCTTTGTCTTAATCCTGAGAGGACTTCAAGAGAATCTGTGCGATTCTGGGGTGTTAACATTTCAATTATCAAAATGTTACACATCATTTCTAATGGGAATGAAATCATTGTTCTCACTGATCAGGGCCGGAAACATTAGCAGCCACTCACACACATATATGGGAGAAACTAAGAGGCCTCAACGCCTTGGTAACCTGTTTTCCCAGAGCCTATATCATACTCCACTGTTTTGACAGCTATTGTACATTGCAAGCACCAACATGTGTCAATCAAACAGCAACTTTTCCCTTTTCTTTAGGCAATGCATTGTGGGAAAATATCCTGTCTATAAACAGCACATTTAGACATGCATAACTAACCCTAACCTTCTTTTTTGGATACATTATTTGACATTTCACCAATTCAAACACACTGAAGGCTTCCTTTTCCAACTACAGTAAATATGATGGGACAAAATGTAAAACAGAAGTCAGTCTGCTGTCTTTAAATAAACAGAGAGTTTGGGTAAGAATCTCATGTTTGTTTACTTTCCATTCCATTGCCGTGTTGCTGCATTCCACAATGCGAACAATGTTATAATGAGCGATCCGAAGAATGCTGGCTGGAACGTGAGTTATGGCTGAAGTCCTTGATAATGAAGGCTTTCTGCCATCACATCTGCTGTCCAACGCGGCGCAGAGTTACATCCATCTAGTAAGGACCGGGGCGTCGGAGAACCCCCAGCGCTTCACACTTCTTCCGTGATAGATGGCTTCAATAAAGCAGCAGGCAGGAACCCCAGTTCCTCTCACTAAGCAGAGTTTTGGATTATACTGTTTGCAGCCAAATTGTGTTCCAGAGCGAGCTGAAAAAAACATTGTCCTTTAATGTTGTTTTGCTGCCACCGCGGCATGAAACGCCTCATTTACCGCACACCCTGACCCTTTCTCTACCTGCTCCCTTTCCCCGCTCCGTGTCGGAACTTTCTCTTTCTCTATCGAGTTGCTTTCAGCCGCGGCTTCTGGTGCAAAGGGGAGATGCTGCGGTAAGCAAAGCTGTGAACGCTGTCATGAGGGCTTCTCTTTTTTTTAAACAAGCCTCACCATTTCAGCTGCTGTGTGAATGGGAGGGGGGGGGAGTGAGGGGAGGGGAGAGTGTGAGAGGCAGAGAGAGGGAGAGATGAACGGAAGGAGAAAGAGCCGTTCATTCCTCTCCTTCGCTGAAAACCCAGTGATTTTCCTTCCTTAGGCACAATAGGTCCTCTGTGTCTTTTTAGTGGCAGTGAAGGAAAGAGAGCTCGCAATGCACGCACGCACGCACGCGCACACACACACACACACACACACACACACACACACACACACACACACACACACACACACACACACACACACACACACACACACACACACACACACACACACACACACACACACACACACACACACACACACACACACACACACACACACACACACACACACACACACACACACACACACACACACACACACACACACACACACACAGGGGATATAAGGGAGGGTTGGAACATGCCTTGCACACCAATGAGAAGGCTTTCTCCCCAGAACACTCTCCTCTCTTATCTTGCAGCCCTGGGACTCTCCTGTGTGTGTGGTTAATGAGCCCCCCCCCCCCCAGCTGCCCCCCTAACTTTTGTGTCCCTGAAACTGTACTTGTAGAAACAAACCTACACTTTGTCCACAAGCTTCTCAAGAAACGAAACAAGCAGTTCATTAATTCAAAGTGAATCATTTTAAATATCATCTTAGGCCCGTTAAAAACGCAGCTACGGCCCTGCATTGAAGTGCGGAGCGGCGTTCACACGGACCGCGGCTCACAGAGAGAAGAGAGACCGAGCTGTCCCCGCACCTGAAGGGGACCAGCTTCCCAGGGAGCATTTCCCCTTCCACTGGTTTTGTTTTTAATAAAGACGAGAGCTTGAAACTAAATATTTATAAAACGCTGCCGTTTGAATCGATGGCGTTTAACAGACGAGCGCTGTTTGGGGCGTCACGTTACAAAATGCTACGCAGACAGCGCTACAAAAAGAAAGAGGGCCAGAGGCAGGGGTCAGGAGGCAGAGGAGACTCCAGCTGGACCACATGGTAGGTTCTTATTCTCCTTGTATATTCCATCACAGCAGCTCAGTCGAGCAGCTCTTAGTACGGACTTGAGATGTGTTGCTGCACAGCTCGCCTGTAGCTCTCTGAGAGATGGGTGATGTCATCAGTGGCGACTGGTCATTAGGGGCAGGTGGGGCACAGCCCCACCTAGTGTCAGCAGAAAGTATTAAAATAATGATTACAACAAAATGCAAAAAATAAATTAAAAAATATATAAAATATATTTTAAGATCATGTTTAATCATCTGATTCGTCTGTACTTTGCTGTTTTAGTATGTGTTCTTCTAATTAGTGTCTACAGTGTGTGCCTATTGAGCTGTTTAGAGCCATGTGGGACAAAACCTGATCCTGCCCCTCCCTCTGACTGTCTAAGTGAACGGTGACTGCAAAAACTACACTGCGCATGCTCAGAGTATTCTCCTATTTAATGTGTGTGGCAAAAAATAATGACCATAGGGGCAAAGTGCTGCCATCCCCACCATACATCATCTCACATCATTCAGAGCTGATTGGCTGTAAGTACGTGTGCCGCGAAAAGTGTGGTATGTGAAGAGGAGACGAGAGAGAGCTGCAGTGAGGCGTCCTAAAACCAGGAAGTAAGCTGTGCATGGCTTCCCTCCACAAAAAAGCAACGAGATTTCTGCATAAGATTTTAGAAAATAGCTCAAAATAAGATCTGTGGGAAACGTAGCTGTTAGATAAATGTACGTTTTGTTCAGCCGGATAATATCCACATGTCTATCCTACTTGTATCATTTTCGAATAAAAAATCTATTGATTAGATTAGATTTATGATAGACTTTTGAAACTACAAGAAGATAAGGAGGACTTTTACAAAAAAGTAATAGAGATGTTTGTCCAGACGGATAGGCAAATGGACTTCATCTTCAAGTCAAGGTAAGACTGCAATGTTATTGAAAATGGGATCTTACTAAGAGAGAACAATTCAATATTTAAATGATAAAATTACATTTTTTTGGGTATCCTTCTGTTGAACTGTCTGTTTAAAAGTAATTGAAGCATCAGACAAAAAAAGCTTTTGAAAATAATATTATATTTTGATTTAATATATGTGTAAATCTGAAGAGTCAGTGCCAGTGCCTCACCAGCCATGAACCTCTCTGCAGAAGCTTATATATAGACATCTGAGTTTGTTGTGCCCCACCACTTTTGTACATATAGAAACGCCACTGGATGTCATGTGTGTACTTCATTATAACTAAGTACTCTGACAGAGTTCTAGGTATCATGAGTACTTTCTGCTGTTTTATACTATATGTTTCTCTTGTGCATTAAGAACACTTGTGAGGCCATGTTTTAACAATAAATAGGTTATACAGTATAAAATACCACGTGCTGTCCGCCCTGGCATGACCCTTTGGCCCCCGTCTGTCCGTTCAGAGGTGTGTTTTCCCTTCATGTCCCTGAATACACTGGAGGTTGACTCTAATTACATGTATGATGTCAACAGACTCCACATTACTGTATAAGGTTAGTTGAAAGCAAAAATATAAAGTGTAATTAGGTTCAACTTAATTTAAGTTGAATCGCTTTCAGCTAACCTAATACAGTAATGTGATTATACATGTAATTACAGTCAACCTGTCAGTTGTTTCAGTGTAGATCCAATTAAAATGTATAAAAGGGTATGCTGCGGCCCCTTCCCCTCACTCGTCCCGCTTTAGTCTGCGCCCCCCCCCCCCTCCCAACGATATGATGGAGGACTATGCATTGGTATTCCCACAGTGTGGCTCAATATGTGGATAAGCGATTCAGAGATGACTTTGAAGCATAAGGGCTGTTGCTTTCAGTTGATTTATAATAGCAGTTTCAAGGGTCTGTACGTGTGTGTGTGTGTGTGTGTGTGTGTGTGTGTGTGTGTGTGTGTGTGTGTGTGTGTGTGTGTGTGTGTGTGTGTGTGTGTGTGTGTGTGTGTGTGTGTGTGTGTGTGTGTGTGTGTGTGTGTGTGCGCGCGGCGGCATTTTCTGACTGTTGTTATTGTTTGACGCCATCCTTCCCACACATGTGATTTTAATCATTTAATCACTGCTGCAATCCATTGTCCTCATTGCTGTGTGTGTGTGTGTGTGTGTGTGTGTGTGTGTGTGTGTGTGTGTGTGTGTGTGTGTGTGTGTGTGTGTGTGTGTGTGTGTGTGTGTGTGTGTGTGTTCCATCATGTGTGTATCCTCATTCCATCAGTCAGGCTGATAGTAACACAGCAAGTCTTTACATCTGACCCCAAATTAAAATAAAGTGTTAAATTATTATCGCCACATTCAGAGAATACAGCCAGCGCCTCGAAGCCCGGAGACGAGCGGCAGACCGAGCCTTGAGCCCTGAAAACGTGTCTGCAGACTTTCCCTCAGAGTTGAGTCTTGGTAACAATCATTATGTCATTAAAACTAAAATAATATAATGGAAAGCTAAGAAACTCGTCTTTCGGTATATTTGACTCAACATGTGTTCTAGGGTCGATGTGACTGAGAGCTCGTAGAAGAGAGGACGTGCCATCATTTGGAATCAGAAGTGTCCTCACCCTGCTGCTGTCTCTGAGACTGTCTATCTCCGTTTGGTTTAAAGGACAGTCTTTGCTTTGAGTGGATTTAGGTTTTTTTGTAATCAATATGTTTATTCATTTTCATTCTTTTAAACAACAACACACAACACACCTTAGACATACTTACTACAACAACAAAAACATAGGCAAAGACAAGACAGGACATCCCTACGAAAATGAAATAAAATAGAAATATATAATTAAAATACATTAAATTAATTTAAATTAGGGCTGTCAAACGATTAACATTTTTAATCAGATTAATCACAGCTTAAAAATTAATTAATCATGATTAATCACCATTCGAACTATGTCCAAAATATGCCACTTCTTTATGTATATTGTTGTGGGAATGGAAAGATAAATGAAAGCAGGCGGATATATCCATTTAACATACAGTATCTATGTTTATTATAACATTGTTCTGCGTGTCAAAATGAAAGACAACCCACACACCTATCGATCATCAAACCGTGGTCTTAATTCATTACGTGTTGATTTCTATCAACGGGGGAGTACTTCAGGAAAGTCGATGGGGGCAGGGTTTCCGTTAGCCGGTAATTACCGGTTTTTAGCTGGTAAAATTTATAAAAAACCGGTAAATTCAAAACCTGACGGTCAAAATGTCTGGTAATAATTAGGGAGGCTCCGATCGATCGGCCGCCGGTCATTATCGGCCGATATTCACTCTTAATAGTTTGATCGGTGCTCTCTATAAAGGCCGATCAGGAGAGCTGGATCTGATCGATATGGACAGAAACGCGAGTGAAGTGTAACCAGAGCGAGAGAGAGATCAGATCAGCTGCTGAGTCTGACCGAGACACGCAGCTCTGCAGAATCACCTGAAGCCCCGCCCTCTGTTTAGCGAGCTGCAGGAGCTGCTTGAGAAACTGACAGGCTGTCAGGAGAGAGAGGGAGGGAGAGAGAGGGAGGGAGAGGGGAAAAGAGAGGATCCATTTCTCCCGTGTTATAACTTATTATTCAAAGTTAATGTAAACTTTTGAATAATGTACGTTATTTACTACAAGTAGTTTGTTTGAATGTAATAATTATGTTGTTTGTTGTTTGTGGAATCATTTATTGAAAAATGAATCTGAATCCGGTAATTACCTGCTAACGGAAACTCTGCTACACAACTATTATTATTATTATTGAAATATGACCGGTAACTTTCAAATTAGTCCGGTAAAATGAATTCTGCCCGGACATTTGACCGGCGAGGAAAAATCCTAGCGGAAACCCTGGATGGGGGGGGGGGGCTAGTGGAGTACTTCGTGACCACAGAGTGTGAACGTTGTGATCAGCTGTTTTAGCGCAGCTCTCCAGTGAAGGGGGGGGGGGGGGGGGGAGTTTCCCTCCGCAGCCGGTTGGCGTAGTTTTGGCACAGTTCCGTTGTACAGACCGACGTTAACAGCAGCCCTGTCTGTACCGTCTGTGCACACGGAGACCGACTCTGTCGTCCGGTGATCGAACCGCCTTCTGGAAAAGCTTCACAAGTACGTCGGTACGCAAATGCGCTTTGTGACACATGTGACGGTACGCATTTCAGATTACGCACATAACCTGCGTACCAGTTATGTGCACCCCTGTACTACAGCAAAAGTATTCTCCGTCGGGACTTCCTGCAACAACACCACGCCGTTATCAAAGATGTTCTATTGAGAAGACGATCACTACGTGACAAAAGTTTTCAAAACCGTGGCTACTGAAATCAATCTTACTAACTGCTGTCTGTGCAATTTACTCGGCGTGAGTTGGCGGACTTTATTTTGCTTACTTTGACATCATTGTTCATGGTGGGGCTAAGCCATTTCTTGGTATGGGTGTAGCCTACCCCAGCCATACCCTGGCGCTGCCACTGGTGGCACGTATGGGGCGGGCCATTCTGCACATGCGTTAAATATTTTAACGCAATTAATTCAAAAAATTAATTACCGCCGTTAACGCGATAATTTTGACAGCACTAATTTAAACATTTTTAAATAATAACGAAAACAATTGGGCAGTAGCAACATTATCCTAAAAAGTGTACATAGTCACAGCAGTTTAAGAAGTGCTTTACTTTTCCATTCAGCCAGATCGCTCTCATGGATTCCCATTGTTATTTCTAGCATGTTTGACACATTAACATCACCTAACAGTTGAGTAATCGGGCCCAAAACCCTATCATAGGTTTCATTTTTCCTTTTCAGAATATACGTTATATTTTCCATAGAACAGCAATTACTCATTTCCCTCAGCCATTGGCCCACCTGTGGCCTCTGAGTGTTCTTCCATGACAAGGCAATCGAGCGTTTTGCTTGGAGTAAACACATGTTTGTGAGATTCTTAACATCTAGCATTTTGTGAATTATTACTGAGTGGAGGGACAGGACACTGAAACTGGGGTACTCACTCCAGTTCTGCAGCATCCCTCCTCCATTCAGGGCCTTAAGAGAGGCACATCTATCATCCCAGGAGGAGATGGGTTTCCTTTCAACAGAGATTCAGGCCCTGTTGCAAAAACAGGCTGTGTCTGTTGTGCACTTTCAGGAGAGAGAAAAGAGGCTTTACTCCATGTACTTCCTGGTTCCCAAGAAGACAGGAGAATTCAGACCCATTATGGATCTTCGCAGCCTGAATCAGCACATTGCCTGCAAAAAGTTCCATATGTAAACCAATTACTGGAACTAGGGCAGCCGGGCGATTGGTTCACAACCATCGACCTGAAGGACGCTTACTTTCATGTCGAAAATTGCTCCAAAGCACAGAAAGTATTTGCGTTTTGCCTTCCAGGGGGGTAGCCTAGGAGTACAACAGATTACCGTTTGGCTACTCCCTATCCCCACGCACGTTCAGCAAATGTGTGGCCACAGCGCTTCAGCCGCCTCGCGACCACGGCATGAGGGTTTTATAATACGACCTCATAGTCATGGCCAGGTCCAGGGAAGAGGCAAACACAGCCCAATTGATCCAAGTGGATTGCGGTCAATTGGAAGAAGAGCAGTCCCATAGCTCACCAGCAGGTGCGGTATCTGGGGGTTTTGCTCGATGCAGGCAGACTACGTGCCACCCGGTCAGAGAGCAGACAGGCATCCCTGCTTCAGGCAGTTTGCAGACTGCGAGAGGGGGCAACGGTGACAGCTTTGACCTTCATGCAGACTCTGGGTCTCATGGCGGCTGCTCACCTCGTGGTACCGCTGGGGTTACTTACTCGCCTGCAGAGGTGGTTTTCCGGCCTTCGTTTAGATCCCAGGAGGCACAAACGACGTCTGGTGACCACCTACGTCACGGTGTTCGAGATGCATCCGTGACAGGATGGGGGGGCCTGCCTAGAGAGCTATAGGTGGTGGCTGGCCTCTGACAGAGACTCGGCACATCAGCCTTCTAGAGCTACGGCAGTAGTACTGCTCCTACAGCACTGCAAACCCTTACTACAGGGCAAACATGTGCTGGTGAGGAGCGGCAACCGCACCACAGTGGCTTACATGAACAGGCAGGACGGAGTCAGCTCCGCCGCCTTGTTGAGCGCAGCAGAGAATCTGTGGTTGTGGGACTCAGAGAATGTTTTTATCCCTAGAGGCCCCCCACATTCCTCTGTGAGGGGCCTTCCTCACTATTTTCCATGCACACTTGTTGGACAACAGGGCGTTTATCCATCAGGGCTCCACCCACTGTACCCATAGAATCCAGTAGAGGGCGGAGCTTTTGTGAGATATAACGGGGGGTTACGTATTGTAACCCTAGGTATATAAGCACAGACGGAGCCCTCTACCTGGGGCCCTGTCGTTCCTATGCCGCTCGCTGAAGATATATGTGCCTATATGACTAGGGTTACAATACGTAACCCCCCGCCCCGTTCTCACCACCTTTAGATACGATTGGATGACCATCCCCTAGTGTTTTTGATCATTACAAATGTATAGGAGAAACTCTGTCACTATGGCACAATTTCAACAAAACCCTTCAGTGTTACCGTGTGTACCTGTCTTTGAGATGGGGCCTGGATCAAAAGTATAAATATAAAATGCTAATAATTTCACATTCTAAAGTTTTATTTAACTTAAAAGCTCGAAAGAACATAGGCAATGATACAGCCCCCCTAAGAATGCTCTATATTTTAACAGTCTCTCCGAAAAGTTACATTCCAATGAAACTGCATGGTGAGTTACGTTTCAAAGTATTGTGTCAGATAACAGATACAGGAATGTCTGTTAAAGGTGGGGTAGGTAAGAATGGAGAAACCAGCTCGAGTGTGCTAGAATTTGAAAGTACACAACCGAAGAAAATCTGCCCCTTCCTTCAGACTTCCCTACAGAGCCCCTCCTCCAACGCACACGGACGCGCACATGACCAATGAGACCAATGAGGGCACGAGATGGAAGGCTGACAGGCAGGCAGGTGCTTTTCACAGCGCCTTCCACAGATGAAATATTTGTATGTATTTATTGTCAAAGCGTTTCAGGTATTCATTGCTATCAGGATGTTAAGAGCTGCCATCGAATATAACAAAGTGTTTCTGAAGTGAATGACCTACCTTTAAGAGAACGCTGCCATGTCCTGCATGAGACAAAAAACGTTGACTTTTTACATCACAACTGTAACTTAAATGACGATGATGTTTTAGTCTAAATCTAACAACGTTGTTTCATAGCTTGTTTTGTTGTTTTCCATTTGCAAAGTTAACCAACATTCGTTTCCTTGGAACCGTCCCAGAGAAGGCAGTTTAGTACTCTGGGAACATATTGAGTAGTCAGCGTTGTGAAGCTCTGGTTAGTTTCTGTGCTAATATTATGAAGCTGCCATTTAAAGTCTGCTGTGTGCACTTTGCATCACAGACGGACGGACATGATGAGGTTAACTCAGTCCATCAGGTAATTATGATATGACCAGGCTTTGCCTCGTGTCTCATGTCAGTGACCGCGTTAACATGTGACCTGCGTGTTGCTTCCACTGATTGAAAAGGACACAACCTTCTATTAACACGTACACGGCACTAGATGAATCGGACCAGCCTTTCAACAGTCTCTATCCAGCGGAGAGGAGCCTTTTGAAGATGCCATCCGGAGCGTGAGTGAACTGCTGGCGTCACACTGATGTGATACGATCAGCCATTTATACTGCACCCTCAGAAGGAGACTCTCCCAGAGAGCAATGTGGCATGTCTGGATGGGTTACTGCTCCGGAGAGGAGCGGTGCCTCGGTCTGGGATCCTCGACAGACACTCAGTGGCTTGTGCGACATTAGCTACACTGGAAAAAATGCTGCTCCAAAAACAAGTTCAGCAGTAATGCAAGAAGTCAAATGGATGAACACTTGGACTAAGACGGGATACTTAGATGCATCCGGTCTGGTGATCAGCTGGGAGAACTCGTTGTGAACTATGTTTGACCAGAATCAGGAAATGTTGTTACAATGTAAGCCGCTGATGCTCAAAGCTTTTCTGTTTTCTGTTGGTGATTTTCTAATAAGTATGTAAACAAACATGTGTATCATCTGAGATACAACTCAAAATAAGATTTTTGACTTAACAAAATAAAGCATTGTCTAAAAAAAAAAGACCCGATATCTCCCTGCAGTTAAGATGTCTTATATCAGGTGGAGAGACTTATTCTGACTGGATATTAGACACTCGGAAGGATGTCAAGTTGTTGTCGTGTAGATCAGAGAGGGAATGTGCCTGCGTGAAGCCTTGCTGCTGCAGACGGTCAGCTGGTCAGAGACGGATCGGCTCAGGAGGCCGCGAGGCGCTCACACGGTGTGACCTCCTCTGGATGTAATCAGCCAGCCCGCTCACATATCGATGTTACTGTTATTGTGCTTGATTGGACCATTGATCTACATGTTGATGCTCAGGCGCGTTGCAGTCAGGTCCATTTCTATCTGCTCTCGTCAACTGGTGTTCCAGCCGCTGAGCTCTGACAAAGTTACGCTAGCTGGTGAGCACACTGGAGCGTTCAAAGCTAAGGAGACAGACATTCCCCCAGGAGGTGAGAGGGCTACAAATAGAAAGGATGCTTAATCTTCCAGGGAGAGAGGGAGCTCTTTTATTTCTGTGTACTTTGTATGTGCAAGGAAAAGTGTTGGAGAACATTTTCACCCTTACTGTAGATATAAATAATAAGTACACACGTATTTGTGTTATTGCAGATTCACCTTCATTGGAGAATGGGGAGATGGCAGACATGCTGCCAGAGTCCTCCAGAGCCTCAACACCTTGACAGTGTGTATCACCGATGTGTCTGCAGCTATTGTTGCAGCCTTTAAACACTTGATTGATGACTTAGTTTGTAGCACTTTGCCGTATATATCATGCCTCGTGTTGAGATGATGGAAGACGGGCAGCTGATCAACAGCAACATCAAACATCTGGTACAGACGTGAGACATGACCCCATGCCGCTCGAGAAGCCACGACGGCTTTGTTCACATCGTAACATCACTATGTAACACTTGCGTGTCACGTAACATTGTACGTGATATCCCTAAGTGGTTGACCAATCAGAGCAGACTGGGCTCTGGTTTCAGACAGAGGGTGAAAGGAGGTGCTGCAGCACAGGCAGTATGAGAAAAATAAAGAGCTTTTTGAACAATAAAGCATGGAGACATGTAGAGACACTACATACTGATATACACCTGAACATCATCAGGAGAGGACTCTTTAAAGTAGAGACACTACATACTGATATACACCTGAACATCATCAGGAGAGGACTCTTTAAAGTAGAGACACTACTTACTGATATACACCTGAACATCAGCAGGAGAGGACTCTTTAAAGTAGAGACACTACATACTGATATACACCTGAACATCAGCAGGAGAGGACTCTTTAAAGTAGAGACACTACATACTGATATACACCTGAACATCAGCAGGAGAGGACTCTTTAAAGTAGAGACACTACATACTGATATACACCTGAACATCAGCAGGAGAGGACTCTTTAAAGTAGAGACACTACATACTGATATACACCTGAACATCAGCAGGAGAGGACTCTTTAAAGTAGAGACACTACATACTGATATACACCTGAACATCAGCAGGAGAGGACTCTTTAAAGTAGAGACACTACATACTGATAAACACCTGAACATCAGCAGGAGACGACTCTTTAAAGTAGGGACACTACATACTGATATACACCTGAAGATCAGCAGGAGAGGACTCTTTAAAGTAGAGACACTACATACTGATATACACCTGAACATCAGCAGGAGAGGACTCTTTAAAGTAGAGACACTAGATACTGATATACACCTGAACATCAGCAGGAGAGGACTCTTTAAAGTAGAGACACTACATACTGATATACACCTGAACATCAGCAGGAGAGGACTCTTTAAAGTAGAGACACTACATACTGATATACACCTGAACATCAGCAGGAGAGGACTCTTTAAAGTAGAGACACTACATACTGATATACACCTGAAAATTAGCGTAATATGCCCTCTTTAATTTGTGAGCTAGAATATTCTTCGGGTAAGACAGCCCCAATAGCTGGCTAAAACTACACACAAAAAGGTTCTATATGAAGGCTGATACATTGACAAGAAGTGCATTCATAAAACGGTATGTTTTCTCTCGAGATGGAGCTCACCCGAGCTCTGCATTCATGCCCTTATATGGAAACAATGTTGAAGCTCCAGGCAATGCACCATATTGACCCTTCACAACTAAATATAATAATAAATCCATTAACATATCCAAAAGCTAATTATCTGAAAATATCCCTAACCACCCAAACACTGTTCAGTTTGTCATACTCTCCAGTCCAACACTTTCTCATTGGCTAGGCAATCGTTACCCTTTTAGTGCAAAAATAATCAGGTTACAAATAATTTAATATGCTTCAAAAAGGTTTTGATGTCTATTCAAAAGGCTAGCGGGAAGAGTGCAAGGAAAACTATGTGTAATGTGTATCTGCAAAGCGCTTTGAGCACTGGAAAAGCGCTATAATAAATGTAAGGAATTATTATTATTACCTATCGATTGATGGAAGGCGGGACTTTGAGTACACCCAGACTTCCATTGTGTGACTAAAGTCCTCGATGGTTATTTACAGAAAGCCAGACCAACAGACCAGCCCTCTCCCAAAGCACGGTGTAGTGGACCTGCTTTAAGTATCTCACAGTCAGCAAAGTGGTGACGATGTAATCCACACACTCTTATATCCTCTTTACCAACAATAGTCCCTTCCAAAGCGAGTGATGAAGTGATGTCAACATGTCTTGATTACTCACCCCGAGGCTAAATGAAGCTTAATTAAAGAGTCTATGTCCAACCAAGGACAAGTGCCTGAAGCTGGAGGAATGAATCGGTGCGCCTTGAACACTGCCAAAATTATTCAAATATGTAATTGGTGCCTTGGTCTCGGAACAAGGTCACAAGCTGTCAGCTCATCAGAGAGATCGTATACAAGCCCACAATAATATCTTACAACCTACAACGTACATGTAATCAACTTTTTGACATATTTGTACTTTACTTAAGTATTTCCATTTAATGCTACTTTATTCTTCTATGCAAATAGTGTACTTTTACTCCCCTACATGTATTGTACCAATTACAGTTAGCAGTTACTTTGTGCATATACAAACACATGATATGCAGATATTGTATAATGCAGTATAGTACTACTACTCTACACAGTATTTCCAAATTGCTCTGACATGTATAAAAAAAACATAGTAACATAATACTGTGAAAAGATCCATTCTGTGTATTGAGAACATTTTGTTTTCATACTTGAAGTACATTTAGCTGATACTTCGTCTGCCCTTTATATTATTCTGAAATGGGTCATTGTGCAGAATGAGTACTTTTGATGCACATACTTTTGTACTTTTACTTAAGTAACATTTTGAAATCAGAACTTGTACTTGTATCAGAGTATTTTGAGACCATATTATGTGTACTTTTACTTAAGTAAAGGATCTGAACAACAGATGCATACGACACACGTTTCAACATATTCAGCCATTATTCTTTTTGGTTTCTTTCAAGACTGTATCTTGGTGCAAATCATCCCCTTGGGAGAGACTTTCTTCACATTCTATTTCCCAGCGTCAATGGGAAGATAGAATGTCAAAAAATAATCATTTATTTTCTAAGAGGCATTAGGCGCGTTCACACCGCAGTACTTTTCCCACTTTGGTTCCGATATAGTTCCGAAATGTCGCGTTCACACCAAAAAGAGCCGGAACTAAAATGAGTTCATGAGAACCTTTCCACCCCCTTTTCCGTGGGAGAAAAAGGTTCCTAGTTCTGATTGGCTGGGCGGATTGCAAACCACGGCCCGTAAAACTCCCAAAAAGTTTTGTGAAGCCGCCATTTTATTATCCTCGCATTAGCATTAGCATTAGCCCAGCGCAGAAACGCAGAAAGACTAACTTATGGCAACACAAAAGAAAACATGGGAGCGGTGGAGATGAGGAGGTGTCGGCGTTCTGGCGATTTACTCGGAAGGCTCCGGGGACTTCCGGCCGGGGACTTCGGGTGACAGTATACGCCGTGAAGTGGTTTGCGGCCTGCCAGTAAACCCGAAGCAGAAGAAGAAGAAGTGACATCAACGGCTTCATTTGCCTAATCCTCCCTCAGGGACTTATTCCGGTGTGAACGCGATCTGAGGTTCATGAGAACTAAAGAGTTCACATGAACTAAGTTCTGATGAACCTTTGTGGGAAAAGTACTGCGGTGTGAAAGCGCCTCTTGACTACTTGTGTATGTGCAGCATGTCGGGATGTGGTATATATGGCTCTTAGTTGACACATCTGGATGCTTATAATTCTTCCAAATGGGCTCACAGACAGACTTTGCTAAAGTGTGCGCACAGAGTGCAGAGAGGAGTCTGACTGACTGGTGAACACATCGGTTATTTCCAGGCGGCCTAAGGCTGACTATAGAAGGAACCCTGTCTTCCGGCTCATTCTTTCTCTCGTTTTGTCAGAAGGACCAGGTTTTATTGCTTCTTTCCCAAATTAAATTGCCTAACTTAAGCTGAGTGTATGGAGTGACAAGCAGCCACATGTATTGAAGTACTTTTGATTTTACCCTGTTGGGAAGTCTGATCTTTAACAGTGTATCACACTTAGTTAAGTGTGGCAAGCTCTTAAGGACGTCATTGACCTTTATATATGGTGAAAAACTACCAATTACCTGAAGAGTAAACCCAATGTTAAAGTGCTCCACACTCAACTGGTTTTAAAAATAAGTCCGATTGTATAGAAAGCTACTGTATCTAAATATGTGGGTATTTCTCACTTGATTTATTACACTAGAGATCATTTTGCTAATGAGTTTGTGGTTTAAATTGGTAGTTTGAGGACTTTTTCAATACAATACATACGATCTGTAATAGATGACCATTACATGTATGATCTGTATGTGTAATGTGTATTTGTAAAGCGCTTTGAGAGTCTTTGATAAAGCGCTATAGTAAATAAGGATTATTATTATTATTATTTGTGGCCATCGCCCCCGAGATGACCTTCGCTGCTGAAGCTATGCTATGAAGGGGTTTTATTTCCATGAGGTTTTTCTTACAGCCTGACCTTAACGTCCAATCGCATCACATTACAGCAGCTCACAGTTACAGTAGCCCGTCAACATGATGCCCGAGTCAGGGGAGGAAGTCCTCCGCAGGGGGACTCACACACATGCACGTTGGTCTTGCTGTTATTGTGGGTCCCTGTGTAGACTGCTTTCCCTGAGGCTAACCCCAACCCTCACCTTCGCTGAATGCTTCATTACATGTAGAGTCACAAGTCACACGTCCCCAGCTTGTGACTTGGAACAGCCATGCCTGTGAGAGGTATGTTGGTGTGTCATGTGTCACAGTCATGTTTAAAGGATATTCTGCTCAGAAATCGGCCATGACACAGATTGCTTTTCTCCTTTGGATCATAACCTGGAAATCCTGCCTAATGTTCTGTCAGCGGAATAGTGCTTAGTTTGACATTGAACATTGGCTAATGTGCAATGTAACATCGGAGATTTAGAACATTGGCTAATTCGTTAGCATAGAGGAAAAAGTGCAACATTTTAAATGTAATATAGTTCTTAACGGTAGGTGCCAATATTTTATTCTATTAACATACATATTGAATGATTTTGTGCGGGGGCCGACAATCGGCTACAAAGGCTCAAACCACTCCCATTAGGAGAAACGTCTGTCTCCTTAAAAAACAATGCAAATATGAACAAATAAATTTGAATATGAAGAAACATCTTCACTAACTTCTAAAAGCGCAGTGTAGATGAAACGCTGCTAGAAGCTCAGAACACAACGGAAGCGGGGTCTCAGGGTTATGAAGTCGGCAAACTGTCACTGTTTGCACAGTTAGTCTGTTTCATAATTGAGTTTTGTCGGTACATTGGAAATGACTGTTAGCAATGTTAGCTAGCTAGCATATCTGCAATAAGGAATCATGCGATCAGATTTTAATACAAGTCAATAAAATGTATATTTTAGCTAAGTTTCCAGTACCAGTATAACTGGCCAACTTTATATTCCCGAACACCAACACGCGCTCCGGTCCCAGCAGTGTGTGTCATTGTTTAGTGCTTCGGGTGTGTTTTGAGCTTCGTGCAGCGTCCTGTATTTGCAGTGCTTTTAGTAAACAATGTGCACGTTACCTCTGTAAGGGAAACTTCTGCAGCAATGGAGAGTCAGGACTCAGAGAGACACGAGGAGAGTTGGAGCTTTGATGTCAAACAATGATAGTTTATTGCAAGGATAGGGCCGGAGAATTCACATCACAAGTCACAGCAGCAAAAGGTTCTGACTGCACGGGGGGGTTGTCATGTCAATTCTGACCAGCCTCTCTCTCGATAGACCTTCTAACTCATTTACAGAGAGTCGACCCACTGGTAATGTCAATAATAGCTGGGACTTCGCATTCCTTAAGACAGATAACAGACTTAGGGTTCGTCGTAAATGTCAACAGGCAGAAAGGTTAAATATCTTAGGAGCAAGGAAGAATTATTCTTTGACACTTAGGAGTAAGACAGAAATATTCCCTTACAACCTAAAGTCGGTGAATGTTTACGAAACGCTGCGCATGTGTTGTCTAGTTGGTGAAGATGTTTCTTAATTTGAATGTGTTTCAGCACTTTTGTTTTTCTATCTCCGTTTGCACCTGTGAGACACCGTCATTTTGCATTGACAAAGTACATTTGGGGGAAATGTTACCTGGACTTGGTTTGTTATCATTCAGGCAAACAGAACATATTGAAAAACAGTATCTCTTTTTAAGTATCTAATTCCTTTTGTGTGTTTTTATTGTTGGCTGCAAACAGTTTATACCTTGTTCTTTGGGGACAGCGGTTTGTGTTGACTCATGCTGCATAATCCACTTTTCTCTTGATCTGTATGTTCAGCATTTTCACTGTTTCCCTCGCACAGTGTTGTTCTAGCCAAAACTCCCTCTGAAAGTATCTTATTCATCAGTTCACTGGAGAAGCAGTGACTGTTGGAAATATAGTAAAGATACAAATCAACAGCACAGAGAGCTTCTCCTGGACTTTCCAATGGCCTCTCTGTCACTTTAGCCCCTCTTCACATCTACCAGGGAAGAGTAAAGACATCATGGAAGATTTTGAAAAAGAGAGTTTATCAAAAGTTATCACTGACACCCAGCATGTAACACAACAACCTCCGGTTTCTCAGCCACTTCTACACCTTTCATTTCCTCTGACTTTATTCTACTCCCTGTTTGATCAAGTTTCCTTTACCTAAACTTGAACACTAGACCTGTGTTCATACTGAAGGTTCACAGTGAACAATAGATCCCTGTTGCATAGAAGCTGACATGGTAACTGTATGAGGCAAGGTTGCAACTAGAGCTGGTTGCAGGATTTACTGAGTCAGGAATCCAAATTCTGGCGATTCCAACCCCACTCTCCAAAGACATGTTGACTTTGTTTTAATCGTGTTGTTTTTATTATATTGACTCCTCTGTGTATTAATGTGTTTAATTAAATATATCTCCTTTAATAATGTTTTGATTCTTCATACTAATAGGCATACAAGCTGGGAACAGAACGACTACACTTCTTCATTTTATTTAGCATAATTGCTGTCAACACATACAGTTATTGGGCTGCCCCGAAGCCCCCCTCGGCGGGGGCTTTTTTTTTTTCATGACACTGTGTCTCAGGGGATCTTAATATTTAAGAACCTACCAGATTAACGGGAATAATCTCGGCTAACTGACGATACAAACCATTTTTACCAAAACACAAGTCTCATAAGAAGCATCTAAATGACCCCTGAGCGAAAAATGCTATTGCACTTTGGCACAGAACTCAAGATAAAAGTACCGATCGTATCGTAGCTGCACTTACAAGATATCCGATTAAAGCTGAGGTTCCACAGATTATTTAGGTATATCATCACTGAGTGATCCGGACTCGCGACAGGGAAAGCAAACACAGACACGTGCCTTTACGGAGCTTCTAGGGAGATCGTCTCACCGTAGCTGTCAATCTGATCAAAAGACGTGTTCAATGGCATTAAAACGAGAAAAAACGCGGCTGAATCGGTTAATCCATAGGTTGATAATGTTTCTGTGGAATATTTTTTTTTAATTTATAATCCATAATTCCATTTTTATGTAAAAATCGGAGAGTAAAAGTTAGCTGCTAATGGTAGCCACCAGAGTTATCGCAGCTTCCGGTTTTGGCTATGCGGCAGTCTAGTCACACACACACATTACCAAATAAGGAGTATGTGTGAGTTCCCCTCGATTCCATTGGCTCTGACGGTTAGAAAGAGATGTCAATCAGCAAAATCAGGCAAGGGGGGCAAGAGATAGGTCAAATGACCTCAGAAGTGGGTTTTTTTGCTAAATCACTCTAAAAAGGTCACATTTCACTTGTTTTGCATCAATCTTGATACAAGGCACTTATTATGTGTTGGAGTTTGGATTCCTAAAGCCTTTAGTCTACCATCCCATCATTCAAGGGTGGTTTTCACTATAAGTAATTCTTGATTTTTGGACCGACACAATAATTAAAAATGTTTTTACTGTGTTCAATCTGAATTTACTTTAAAATAAAAACATCTATATTGATTCTGACTTTTCTACATGCAACTCACAGGTGTAACCTTGCTTTGAGAGAAAGGATTATTAATGTAACCCTTTTAGAAGGGAAGATATGGTCATTTGTTCTGGGAATGTCATTTTCGAGCCTGAGACCTGAAAAACAGGCTCGGGGCTTAATAGGTTAAAAGCATCGAGCTGAAGAGATGTTCATGTTTGTGTACACCATAAACCCCGTCAGTAAAAAGCCCGTTGTTAAAAATCTACAAATTGTATGTGTTTAAAAAAAGGCTGTTTGTAACAAGTTGCTAAATGGACAACTACATGTTAGCACGATCTTTAGCCTCCGTTAGCTTAGCGGTGCTGACGTGAAGTCATGTGACCATAATATAGTTTATAGCGCTAACGTTATTTTTTACTTCCGCCAAGTGCATTTTCTCTTCAACTACTATGAACGCTGTGTGAAGCGGTGGATATTATCCTGCTGACAAAACCTCTGAGTTGCATAAACATGTGTTTGCTACAGATCTTATTTTCTGCAATATTCCAAATGTAATGAACACATCTATGGATCAAGGAAGCCCTCGCCATGCCAACTTCTGGGTCTGCTTTCAAAAATGCTTCATCGCTGCACCACTCTATTTCCACGGTGAGTAATGTGATGTCAATGTAAATGACCAGCTGAGAAAGTTGTACAGGAATATCTGAGTTAACTCTCCCCTTAACATCTCTAACCCACTGCCAGGACGTACTGTCAATAGAAACTGCAACCTTGTTAACATCCATACATCACCAGTCTGACACAATCACTCACTTATTGCGCATCCTGTGTACACTTCCTGTATTTTGCTGCAGGGCATTGTGGGTGTTGAATAGAAATATTGACATGAAATGGTCCCATAGGTCCTGCCTGCACCGATGTCAACAGTATTAACTGTCACACCCTCCAGCTCACACACACACACACACACACACACACACACACACACACACACACACACACACACACACACACACACACACACACACACACACACACACACACACACACACACACACACACACACACACACACACACACACACACACACACACACACACACACAACACACACACACACACACACACACACACACACACACACACACACACACACACACACACACACACACACACACACACACACTCCCGGTGCTGGCATGTCAACAGGCGGCAGCAGGAGCACGGCCCGGGAATGAAAGGCAGCTAATTAGGAAGGAAATGAAATGGAGAGATTGAACGATAGAATCCAAATGGAGTTCAGCTGCGTGTCGCAGAGAAGGAAAATAGAAATAGCGAGCATCTTTGCGTTCCTCTCTCCTCGTCCTCCCGTGCTCCCCCTCCTCCTCGGAGCCTTTAGTTAGCGGTGGAATCATTTGTCTTCACTTGATAACACATGCAACGTGCTGAAGGATGGCTGCTCGTTGAGGGGAAATGAGAGAGACGTGATTTGAGTCTTGGTTTCAGTTGAGTGGCAGAAATAGTGTTCTCTCTGTGCTCGCTCTCCTCCTCCCCAGATTTCAGGGTGGATTCGAGCCCTTCTGTTTCCTGTCTCAGCTCGCCTCGGGCTGTGTTCAGACGGGGAGCAAACATCCTCTCTCAGTGTAAATGAGTTCCTGGTCTGCATGTGGAGTATCTCTGCGGATCGCATTGGCCCATTCACAGCTAAGTGTGAATGCACTGCGGCGCAGGGACGTGTAGACGGAGATAAAGCAGATCCAACCGGAGGTGTTGAGGTGTGAGGGGATGTTTGCATTTCATAAAGGCACGGAATGGAGGGAATACATTTAGACATGTGAACTGGAGGTGTATAGTAATCTAGATAACCTATTTTGAAACAGTATCCTAAGGAACTGCTTGTTCTTTAACAAAATGATTGAACCAAGCACTGCAGAATGTACAGATGAAGGTGTGGGGGCAAATGGTAGGTATTACTAATCTATAATACTTTCATGTTCATCTGTTTGCAGGGTTTCATCAGACCTACAGTGAGATCAAATACTTCCAGGCTAGATAGGTCCAACAGTAGGATTAGATTTCCAAGTTTGACCTTCAAAACAAAAAGGCTAGTTTGTCGGGTTGCAGGGATTCAAGGGATGCCTCAGAATGTTTGGAAATGGTTTTGTAAGAGCTATTATCCATGGTCAGTGTACACACACAGTAGATGGATGTCAGCCCGCCTCCCGTTCGGAGAAACTCCAATGCAATAACACGTTGTGCTGATTATGGCCAGAACAAATATTATTATCCACCTAAAAGAAAGGCAAAACTTAAAGAAATCCCATTTCATGTCCCAGGGCCCATGTCATGCTTTTCTGGTTCTGACCCGTCCCCTTGTGTTATGAGGCTTCTGCACGTGAACGGTCTGCAGAGTCACAAACCCTCAAAGTGCACCCTGTAGCGAGTACAACTCTAACACAGAGAAGACCTGTCTGTGCCCCAGAACGCCTTGTTGGACATTTCTCTTTTTCTTCCTGCGTACAGTGACGTGCCCATACCCAGATGGACCCACTGGTCCAAATGGACCAATCCGTGGAGCCGTTACGTTCAGTCCGCAGACTTCCTCACACACACGCACACTCAATCTTTTCTCAGCTGCAGCTCCGCCGATTTCTCCTCCCTGAGACGGCGGGACGCGGCGAGGCTGTGAGTCGGTGTGAGCACACACAGACACACTCCCAGCCAGGCTGCGGGTGTGTGTGTGTTCGGGCTGGATTTTTCTGTGTCTCGCTGTCTGTTTGGAACATTGAATTGAATGTAAATCTATTCTAGTAGACCTCAACAATGGAATTATGCTCAGTAGAAATGGCCATGACATGGGACCAATAGGAACAGGGTAATTGCACCTGGTTACAGCCCGTTCTGAAGGGAACTACGCACTCGCTAAATGCACCCATCTCATTTGAACAAAAAGATGGTGCATGGTATTGTGTGTATCCGGGCAAAAAACTAAAAAGAAAAACCACTAACTAACCTCCCAATTCAGGCAGCAGTACACCAGCAACTTCCTGTCGTCTGTGAGGTAAACATACCGTTTTGATAAATGCAGCCTGATGGTGTTAAAGAGAGCCTGCTTGAAAGGGCTGTCTTACTGCAAGTTAAATATCAAAAGATACTCTGAGTAATGCGTACACACTAAGTGGTATTGATGTTTTAGGGAGCTAATATATCTCTGCTGCCTTAGTGGTACATTGCTGAGCCTCCACCTGGACATTGAGTAATATATCTGAACACCATGTCCTCAGTTTAGCATGGGTACAGAAAGTGTATTCGTTATTTTAGTGATGTGAGTGAATTTACACACGTCTGTCCGTCCTGGGAGAGGGATCCCTCCTCTGCTGCTCTCCCTGAGGTTTCTCCAACCTGATCTCACCAGAATGCGTGACTCCACCACGACTTCTTAACACCACATTGCGTGGTGGAGTCACGAACTTTGTTACATTTACGTGTCGGCACCACGCAAACAACCCCTATGTAAAGTGAATGAGGCTCCTTTGTCGTGGTGCACAAACGCATTTCTACAACGTCCCGCAGTGAGCTTTTATTCTATAAAACGTTTTTTAAATCTACTTTATAGCTTGTAGTAACTCACGGGAGGCTGCTTTTATTTTATTTGTATTCATAATTATTTTTATTTTTCGTCAGAATGTAAAAATTACATTAGTTACGAATTTTTGTTCTAAAAAAAAAGTGCATTGTGTGTAATGCAACTGTGATTTTTTATTAAATTAGTTAGTTTTTAAGGAAGGCCAGAGCTTCAGCTGTGTCAAATAGATTGTTCCCTTTAGTTAACGTTATTTAAAAGATAATGATCATGTCCCCTCTATTGTATTACGAGCGTCCATTGGATAACGGAGAAGTGTACACCCGGAAGTAAGTATTCTCCTTACTGTCGATTGATTTTACAGTGATATCTGAACTACTCATCAACTAAAAAACACCAAATTGTCCTTGTTAATTGCACAACATTGATTGGTTTGAATTGTGTGCAATGCTTTTGTATTTTCCCCCTTCGATTCGGAGAAACAAATGTTTTTTCTGAGTTTTTGGATGGCCGAAGACACTACACTACCCAGAATCCTCAGCTATCGTTTGGGACTACACCATGTGCTTAGCTTGACAAACCCCGTGATCAGTCCTCAAGCTCTGTGATTGGATGTTGTGCGCCAAGTTTACACAGAGCGTCAAAAAGGATTTTGAAATGGAATGAAACCCATCGACGGCACACTATTCAAAACAGGAATCGAACGTGTCCTACCCCCCCTCCTCCCCCCTTAGGTCACAGGCTCCTCCAACAGTGCTACGCAATAAAACAGATACACAGAAAAAATTGTGAAATAGTGCAATAAGAGTCTATATGTAAGTGATTGGAATATGATATATTAGATAAATAATTTCTAAGTAGCAGCCAGATGAATGTTATGGATGTTGTTTCTAAGTTCAGGTGTTTAATAATCGTATAGCCTGTGGGATGAAGCCGTCTCTGTGTCTGGTGGTTTTAGTCCGGATGCTGCGTTACCTTCTGCCAGACGGCAGCAGACAGAACAGTTTGTGGCTGGGGTGATGGTGGTCTTTTATAATCCTGAGGGCTTTCTTTAAGGTTAACCTGGTATTTTTACTCCACTACATTTATTTTAGTTACTTTACAGATTTGGATTAATGATGTGAAATATAAACAACCCTTAAATCAGACACCTGAGGGAAATTCAGTGAAGGTGATTGTCAAGTGCCAACAATCAGGCGAGATATTTGATAGTTGGTGCTTGAGAAGACTAAATATTTATCTGCAGATCCGTTTAAAGCATATTCATTACTCGTTATTCTCTAATAGTTAATTAAAGACTGTATATAATTGCTATTTTGCACATCCCTTTCAAGATTTTCTAAGGTTTATTGACATATCATATACACAACAGTGTAGTTATGCAATGAATGAACAACTTGGGTCACAGGTTCCTCAACAGCGCATTACAAGACATCTATCAATGTGTGTGTACCTCCACCATTACACTGTCGTATTCTGCACGTTTCTTATACTATCTACATACATAAGATTATAATTAATGTGTATAATATCAGTTAAAATAAGTGCTTCAACATAGTTAACATTGCAGGAAAGTTGATTGTCAAGTTCCAAAACAAACCATGCAATTTAGACTTTGTCAGGCTTAATATTTAGATACCCCCAAAGCTTTTTTCCTATTTAAAAGAAGACCTTAACCTAAAGTATTCTTTAATGTTTAAATAAAGCCTTATTAGTTAGCACATCCTCCTATCAGGCACTACACTGTTTTATTCTAGATATCATTTGAGTATGTTCTTGATATTTTCTATTCTATATTTATATCATTGACCTTCTACTTTCCCACTATTTTGTATATACTCTTAATATTTAAATGTTTTCATAAAATATAACACATTCAAAAGTGCTTTACAAAAATGAAAGACATTAAGAAAAAGGCATTTTAAACAGTCATTAAAAAGCAACACAATCTTCCTGCATTGCAATTACTCTAAACGTGCAACAACGTGCTTTAACCAGTAGGTGGTTTGGGTTAAAAAGCTGTCAAGTTTATCAATCAATCAATCAATGTTTATTTATATAGCCCAATATCACAAATGTTACATTTGTCTCAGTGGTCTTCACAGTGTGTACAGAATATCAGTATGACAATACGACACCCTCTGTCTAAGACCCTCACATCGTACAAGGAAAAACTTCCGAAGAAAACCCAGTTTAAAGGGAAAAATGGGAGAAACCTCAGGGAGAGCAACAGAGGAGGGATCCCTCTCCCAGGACGGACAGACGTGCAATAGATGCCGTGTGTAAATTGAAAAGATAATACATTTGCAACATAGGTAGTCCACATGTTTGGAAATGCATGTGTGTATAATAGGAAGATGAATCCACGAGGATATCCATCCAGGACCGATGATCCAGGACCACAGCCACGACTCGCGATCCAGGGCTCGCGATCCAGGACACAGGACCGCAGGATCATCCATGACTCCGGATCCCGGCGTATATATAGACGCCAAAAAGAAAGAAATGTGGGGAAGCTGGGTTAATCAGAACATGAGAGTACACAGGTACAGACGGAGAGAAGGAAGAAGTAAGATGTCCCCCGACAAACTAAGCCTATATCAGCAAAACTAGGGGCTGAATCTAATCAGCCCTAACTATAAGCTTTATCAAAAAGAAAGGTCTTAAGCGCACTCTTAAAAACGGATAGGGTGTCTGCCGCCCGAACACAAACTGGAAGCTGATTCCACAAATGTGGAGCTTGATAAGAAAAGGCTCTGGCTCCCATTGTACTTTTAGAGATTCTAGGAACAACCAACAACCCTGCATTCTTGGAACGCAATGCCCTAGTAGGCCAGTAGGGTATAATGAGTTCTTTAAGGTAAGATGGCGCCTGCCCATTAAGGGCTTTGTAGGCGAGAAGAAGAATTTTAAATTCTATCCTGTGTTCTATAGGGAGCCAGTGTAAGGCAGCCAGAACAGGAGTAATAATAAATTGGATTTATATAGCGCTTTTATAATACCCAAAGACGCTTTACAATATGAGGGGGGGGGGGGGGGGGGGGGTGGGGGGTAGATAGACTGGGGCAGGTAGACAACAGACTAAGAAAAAACAACAAAAACGACAAAACAAAACACAGTGGCAGTCAGGAGGAGGTCGAAAATGAGTGGGGGGGGTGTTTTTACGGATAGAGAGAGGTGAAAAGATGGGTTTTGAGGCGGGACTGGAACAGAGTGAGGGACTCGGACTCACGGAGGTCTTGGGGGAGGGAGTTCCAGAGTTTTGGGGCGGCCACAGAGAAGGCTCTGTCTCCAAAGCTCCGGAGATTGGCAGTGGGGGTGGAAAGCAGGCCGGCCGAGGTGGATCTGAGGGTCCGGGGAGGATGGTAGGGGATGAGAAGGTCAGTGAGGTACGGGGGGGCCAGATGGTGGAGGGCTTTGTAGGTAAGGACCAGGAGTTTGTAGTTGATGCGGTGAGTAACGGGAAACCAGTGTAGTTCTTTGAGGACCGGGGTGATATGGTGCCATGATTTAGTGTGGGTGAGAAGTCTGGCGGCTGCGTTCTGAACACGCTGGAGTCTACTGAGGGAGGTGGAGCTGATGCCGTATAGGAGGGAGTTACAGTAGTCGAGGTGGGAGGAGATGAAGGCGTGAATGAGTCGCTCAGCTGCGGGGCGGGTGAGATAGGGACGGATTTTGGCAATGTTGCGGAGATGGAAAAATGAGATTTTGACAACTTGGCGGATGTGGGAGTCAAGGGAGAGGGTGGGATCGAATATAACCCCGAGGTTGCGTGCCTGGGTTGAGGGGGAAACAGGGGTGCCATCGATGGTCAGTGTGAGGTTGGGGGTTTTACTGAGGGTGGATTTGGAGCCGATGAGGAGGAGTTCAGTTTTATTGCTGTTGAGTTTAA
Source organism: Pseudochaenichthys georgianus (assembly GCF_902827115.2). Taxonomy (NCBI): domain Eukaryota; kingdom Metazoa; phylum Chordata; class Actinopteri; order Perciformes; family Channichthyidae; genus Pseudochaenichthys; species Pseudochaenichthys georgianus. The sequence continues at coordinate 42,949,615 of NC_047512.1, forward strand.
GAAAGTTTTTTTGCATCCAGGATTTCAAGTCAGTCAGACAGGATTCAATGTGGGTGATGGGGGGGTTATGGAGGGATTTGGTGCTGAGGTAGATTTGAGTGTCATCGGCGTAGCAGTGGAAGTCCAGGTTGTAGTAGCGGAGAATCTGACCAAGGGGGAGGATGTAGATGATGAAGAGGAGGGGGCCGAGTACTGAGCCTTGGGGAACACCTTGGGTGACTGTAGCGGTGGCAGAGGAGTGATTGTTGAGGGAGATGAAGTGGGATCTGTCGGAGAGATATGACTGGAGCCACCTGAGTGCAGTACCTTCGATACCGATGTCTTGGAGTCGGGTGAGCAGGATGTTGTGGCTCACGGTATCAAAGGCTGCACTCAGGTCGAGGAGGATGAGGATGTTGAGGGAACCGGTGTCAGCAGAGGTGAGGAGGTCATTGAGGACCCTGACGAGTGCCGTTTCTGTGCTGTGATGGGGACGAAAACCAGACTGAAGGGGTTCGAAGAGGTGATTTGATTGAAGATGGCGGTGAAGTTGTTTGGAGATGATGCGTTCTATTGTTTTGGAGAGAAAGGGGAGGTTGGAGATGGGGCGGTAATTACTGAGGGATGAGGGATCCAGACCGGGTTTCTTGAGGATGGGAGTGACAGCAGCAGTTTTGAAGGCAGAGGGAACGGTTCCTTGGGACAGGGAGGAGTTGAAGAGGTTGACAAGGTAGGGGCAGAGGACGGGGAGGCAGGACTTCAGTAGAGGGGTGGGAAGAGGGTCAAGGGAGCAGGTAGTGGGTTTGGAGGAGCTGATCAGATTGAGAATTTCAGAGGGGGAGACCAGAGTGAACTGGGAGAGGCGGCCGTGGGGAGGGGGAGTCGGGAGGTCAGGGGAGAAGGAGGGAGAGATTGGAGAAGCAGATAGGGAGTGATTAATGGCAGTGATTTTGTCCGAGAAAAACTGGAGGAATGAACTGCATAAGGTGGAAGTGGAGGGAGTGAGGGTGTCGGCACGGGGTTTGAGGAGCTTGTTGACGGTGGAGAAGAGGGTCCTGGGGTTGCGGGAGGGGTCGGTGAAGATGTTGGAGAGGTAAGCTGATTTTGCGGCAGTGAGGGCATCTCTGTAGGTGGTGAGATGAAGTTTGTAGGATTGGTGGTGAACTGTGAGGGATGATTTTTTTGTTAAGCGTTCAAGCTGACGGCCGGTTTGTTTCATTCTACGGAGTGCAGGGGTGAACCAGGGAGACGAGGTTGTAAAGGTGACAGTTTTCCTTTTGAGGGGGGCCAGGCTGTTGAGGGAGGTGAGAAGGGTGGAGTTGAGGTGATTGAGTAGGTCATCAGGTGTGCTGAGGTTCGAGTCCAGGGGGAGAGTAGAGGATAGCAGGTGGGATAGGTGCTGGGGATCGACAGAGCGTAGGTTACGGAAGGTGATGTTCCTGGAAGGGGGGGGGGTAGCGGACAGGGGAGGTGATGGCAAACTGTATAAGTTTGTGGTCAGAGAGGGGAAAGGGGCAGGGGTGGAGGTCGAGTAATGGGAGGTTGGTGGAGCAGACAAGGTCAAGGATGTGTCCTTTATCATGGGTGGGGAAGGTGACATGTTGGGTAAGTGAGAAGTTGTCCAGAAGAGAGGAAAGTTCAGAGGCATGTTTGCAGGTGGGGGAGTCCATGTGGATGTTGAAGTCACCAAGGAGTAACAGACGTGGGGAGAGGGATGAAGCAATGATGAGGAGTTCAGTGAGATCAGAGAGGAAGGAGGGGTCCGGGTTGGGGGGCCGGTAGATGAGGATGACTGTCAGTGAGGGAGGGGCTTTGAAGGCGAGGAATTCAAAGGATGGTACTGAGGGGAGGGTGAGTTCTGTAATCCGGATGTTCTGGTTGTGGATGACAGCCAGCCCACCACCACGGCGTGAGGGGCGGGGTTTCGTGATGTAATTAAAACCAGGAGGTGATGTTTGGTTGAGGGAGAAGAAGTCGTTGGGTTGTTGCCAGGTTTCAGTGAGCAGAAGGAAGTCAATCGATTTGTCCAGAATTTGTTCGTGAAGGATGTGGGTTTTGTTGGTAAGTGACCGGATGTTGAGGAGGGCGAAGTTGGTCAGGTGGGGGATTGGAGGGGTGGTGGCAGGGTGGAGAGGTATGAGGTTATCCAGGTTAGCAACACGGGGGTGGGGAGGAGAAGGGGGGTGGTGGTGGAGCAGAGGTGGGGGGCATGGTGGTAGGGAAAACTGGTTTGTTATGCGTATTGGGAGGCGGAGGGGAGTGAAATCCGCTCCGGGTATTCTGTGGAGCTGGGAATGTGGAGGAGCAGGTTGTGTTGGGAGGCGGAGGGGAGTGGAATCCGGTCCGGGTATTCCGTGCAGTGTAAGAGGAACAGTAGGAGGTGCGCTCTGATGACGCCTCAGGTGTGCGACAGTGTGTTGGGTAGAGCAGATGGATGGTATGGATTGTTGTCCGTGCTGAGAGTAAACGAAACGAGTGCTTCGGTGGATGTAGCGGGGTCGACGGAGGAGTCCAAGATGTCTGATGACTGAGGTGGATAACGGGATGGAGGATTTATTAACCCTCTGAGACCCACGGGGCCGTATACGATCCCAAAGATCACGTTGTGTTCAAAGCGTCATAACTTCTCAGCTGTTTCAGCCAGAGACATGCCGTGTTTTTCCTCTTCAACTACAGAAACGGCACTAAACAACTCTATTCAGTTTTTCATTGAGAGGCGTTTACTTATTTCGGTGAAATGAATGCATAAAGTTGTATATGCTGCGGATGGTCTCACCTTGATTCTGGCGCATCGCTCATCATTTATAGATCTATTCTCATCCACCATCTTTGTTTCTGACGTAAAGAGTGAAAGAGTCACGTTTCTGAATCGGACACTCTGAGTGGATGCAGTCACAGCCAATCGGAGTCTGATTCAGAGGGTTGCCTGTCTGTTCTGATGTTATGTTTACTGAAATGAGAGCCGGTATAATTCCACGCGCGAAATAAATAAATAAAAGTTGGAATACGTTCTTTTAGTGTTTTGAAAGTAAACAAGGACGGCAAAGACGTTTACTACAGCTGAGGCTTTGGAGCAGATTTTTCAAGGGGACAATGTTGATGAAAATTCAGACGAATCTGCTCAGCATGCCATGTGTGATTGAGGACATGATATATCATGTGTACTCTTCAAAATTGGCAGGACAGAAAATGACAATTCTTCGCAAAAAAACGCCCATGGACACTGCCCAAAAGAATGGGCATAACTATTGAACAGAATACGTTAGAATCTTCTAATCAGTTATGATACAATGATAATACATGTGTGCAATTTTCTGTGTTGAATGTTTCTTTCAATGTTATGGTTAGCAGTTCTTTTTAATGAAATAAGTAAAACATTCAAGCAGATGCACCCCAGATACGAAGGCAGGAGGCAGAGAGAGTCCAAGGATGTTGTGTGCGGTGGGGACAGACAGGAGGTAGGTGATGTAGCAGATAGCAAATAGCCACCCGGCACTTTGATGGGTGAGGGCAGCCAGTTACAGACAGCAGCAGAGGCAGAAGTCCAAAGTAACTAACAAAAAGTCCAAAGTAACTTACAAAAAGTCCAAGGTAACTAACACAGTGATAGCTGGTGTGGAAGAGGGTAATGTGGTCCCTTTTCCCAACGCTGGTTAGTACACGAGCCGCAGCATTTTGAATCAGCTGAAGCGACTTGACTGACTTCTTGGTACTCCCTGATAATAAAGAGTTACAATAATCCAGTCTAGAAGTAACAAATGCATGGACTAGTTTCTCTGCATCGTTTTGAGGCAAGATATGCCTGATTTTTGCAATGTTACGTAGATGGAAGTAGGCGGTCCTTGAAATTGATTTTATGTGGGCGTTAAAGGATAAATCCTGATCAAATATAACACCAAGATTCCTTACAGTCTCACTGGAGGCCAAATTAATGCCATCCATAGCTAGTATATCTTTAGATAATTTGTTTCGTAGATTCTTCGGGCCAAGTACAATAACTTCAGTTTTGGTCGTGTTTAACATCAAAAAGTTTAAGGTCATCCACGTTTTTAAGTCCTTAAGGCAGTCTTGAATTTTATTTAGATGATTAATTTCATCAGGCTTGATTGATAAATATAATTGAGTATGATTCGCATAACAATGAAAGTTTACAGAATGATTCCTTATAATATTGCCTAATGGAAGCATATATAATGTGAACAAAATAGGTCCGAGCACTGAGCCCTGTGGCACTCCATGGCTAACTTTGGTTTGCGTGGAAGATTCATCGTTGACACGTACGTAAGGGATAATGTGCTGCGACGCGGTCATTATGGGGAAAAGAACACCGACAGGCTGATCAGGAGCCCGACGCGAAGCGGAGGGATCTAGATCGGCATGAAGGTGTTCTTTTCCCCATAATGACCAAGTCGCTGCACATTATCCCGCTTATTACATGGCCACATTCTCAACAAAGTAACGTTATGACTCCCAATATTAATTGAAATGCTTTTATGGATTTAGAAAATGATTTTATTGATTTAAAAAATAGTTGTATGTATTGATTTAAATTGACATGCATCCGCGAAGAAAAATAGTCCGATGTTACCGTTTGAACTAACGTAGCAACGGCAGGAACTGCTTCGATAGCGTTTTTGAGGAGCTTTCTGATTACAGATTTGAAAACATCGCTGCTTGCTTTAAAAGTAGCACAATTCATGATGTCAAACCTTGGAAAGTATCTCGATATCCCTGCCCTGATGCCAAAGTAACTGCACACTGTATGTTTTGCCATTTGATGTATATGTCTGGACCGCTGCGTAAAAAGGAGGGTTTCTGCCCGTTACTTCTCCGCTGTTTTCTTGTCCCTCTTGTCTTTTTCTTTTCTTCACTGGGGACTCATCAGCCACTAACTATTACTCCAAATTACTGTGCTCTCCAAATATATTAAAATGAATGTTAAAATCCTCCATGTTGCTATCACACGACAGCGGAAAACTAAAGACAATCAGACAGTTTGCTTGCTTTTCAAACTGTTACATTTGAAAAACAGTGAGAGCGTCTCTTGTCAGTTTGAAAAGCCAACGGTAGGACCTGCTTGCGTTTTTGAGGAGATTTTTGATTACAGATTTGAAAACATCGCTCCTTGCTTTAAAAGTAGCACAATTCATGATGTCAAACCTTGGAAAGTATCTAGATATCCCTGCCCTAATGACAAAGTAACTGGCAAGTGAATATGTGTCGCCGTTTGATGTCTATGTCTGGACCGCTGCGTAAAAAGGAGGGTTTCTGCCCCGTTACTTCTCCGCTGTTTTTCTTGTCCCATTTCGAAAAGCAAACTGCATGCAGTTTGCTTTTCGGCCCAACTGTATACAGTTAAATCGACCGGACTTCTTTCTGAAGATGTGAGCGTCCTTAACAACGGTCAATAAGTCCTTGACAGCGGTCTGTCTGTTCGGTATTAACAACGTGTCACGTGTTCTGAATTGACCAATCAGAATTGAGTATTCAACTAAGCCATGTAATAAAAACTGAGAGCGTTCAGATAGATAGGACCTAAACCAGCCTAAAGCAGTTCCCTGTATGCCAACTAAGTGCTCTAGTCTTTGCAATAGGATATCATGGTCGATAGTATCAAATGCAGCACTGAGATCGAGCAAAACAAGAATAGAGACAAGTCCCTTGTCTGAGGCTATTAGAATGTCATTTGTGACTTTAACCAGAGCTGTCTCTGTGCTATGATGTGTTCTAAAGCCAGACTGAAAATCTTCAAATAAATCATTGTTTTTTAAGTAATCACACAACTGTTTTGCGACCGCTTTCTCAAGAATCTTTGAGAGGAACGGAAGATTAGAAATAGGTCTATAGTTGGCTAAAACCTCTGGATCGAGGTTGTGCTTTTTAAGAAGCGGTTTTATCACTGCTACTTTGAATGATTGTGGAACATAGCCTGATAATAAAGACATATTCATAATATTTAATAAAGAGGTGCTAATTAATGGAAAAACTTCCTTCAACAGCTTAGTTGGAATTGGGTCTAACATGCACGTTGATGGTTTAGAAGAGAGAATCATTGAATGTAATTGTTCAAGGTTTATGGCTGAAAAGCATTCTAGTGTACTATCTAGTGTAATATTAGAACTTACGTTTCCGGGAGCTGTTGATAACACTATACTGGTCAAAGGCAAGAGGTCATTAATTTTGTTTCTAAGAGTAACTATTTTATCGTTACAGTGTTAACAAAATAAAATATACTGCTGTTTCCGGTTTAGTTTACGACGAATATTATTTTGTTATTGTTTTGATATTTGTAACACAAAAGCGATGGAAAAAACCCATAGCAACCAAAAAAAGATGGTCTTAACATTACCCAGTCGTCTAGTAGTTAATAAAAAACAATAATATCAAAACAAAATATTACTACTAACTTTATTGTGAAATTAAAACAGAACTGTAAAAGAATAGTTTCCGGTCTATTCTGATGCCCGATCTCTGTAGATAAATAAAGAACTACGACAGATGTGTAATATTTAATGCAGCCAAACCATTTATTACAATAAATGATGATGTGATGACTTTCAAAGAGTAAAGCAAGCACTGCTGAATAAAGTATGATTTTATCTTTTACGAAACCTTTTTTTTTCATATGGAATGCAGTTGGAGGTCAACCAATCACAGAGCTTTGAGGACTGATCACGGGGTTTGTCAAGCTAAGCACATGGTGTAGTCCCAAACGATAGCTGAGGATTCTGGGTAGTGTAGTGTCTTCTGCCATCCAAAAACTCAGAAAAAATATTTGTTTCTCCGAATCGAAGGGGGAAAATACAAAAGCATTGTTCACAATTCAAACCCATCAATGTTGTGTAAGGACAATCTGGTGTTTTTTTAGTCGATGAGTAGTTCAGCGATCACTGTAAAATCAATCGACAGTAAGGAGAAAACTTACTTCCGGGTGTAAAATTCTCCGTTATCCAATGGGAATGGACGCTCGTAATATCTTTTAAATAACGTTAACTAAAGGGAACAATCTATTTGACACAGCTGAAGCTCTGGCCTTCCTTAAAAACTAACTAATTTAATAAAAATCACAGTTGTATTACACACAATGCACTGTTTTTTGAGAACAAAAAATCGTAAATAATGCACCATAATACATTCTGACGAAAAATAAAACTAATTATGAATACAAATAAAATAAAAGAAGCCTCCCGTGAGTTACTACAAGCTATAAAGTAGATTTAAAAAACGTTTTATAGAATAAAAGCTCACTGCGGGACGTTGTAGAAATGCGTGTGTGCACCACGACAAAGGAGCCTCATTCACTTTACATTGGGGTTGTTTGCGTGGTGCCGACACGTAAATGTAACAAAGTTCGTGACTCCACCACGCATTGTGGTGTTAAGAAGTTGTGGTGGAGTCACGCATTCTGGTGAGATCAGGTTGGGTTTCTCCCATGTTCCTTTAAACTGTGGGTTTTCTCTGGAAGTTTCTCCTTGTACGATGTGAGGGTCTGAGGACAGAGGGTGTCGTATTGTCATACTGATATTCTGTACACACTGTGAAGACCACTGAGACAAATGTAACATTTGTGATATTGGGCTGTATAAATAAACATTGATTGATTGATGGTTATTTTAATAATAAAATAATGGTTCATTAATCCAAGTGTGTGAATTGCTGGCTTGCTTCACATTTATTTTCGACACTATGAACCTCTGGAAACACCGTGGAAGATTGGAAGGACTAAACTGTCCTGATTTCAGTTGTATCTTGTTCCTGTTTATTTTTGAAAAGTCGTCTTCCCCTATGTCTTTATTACCGTCCTCTCTTTGTGTGTTTTCCCGCCTTTTTATTGTTGTTTAGTTGCACCTGTTACCCATCAGCCCTTTTTTTATATTAAACCTTAACATAAAGGTGTTCTCTGCTAAGTCTTCCCGTCTCCTGCATACGGGTACAAACTGCTCCGCTACCAATGACAGTAAAAAGCAAAGATTGACGCAGTGTTGTGGGGCTCATATACTTCTGAAATAGGATTTGTTGAAACTAACAAGGACACAAAGTAGAAAGCAAGGCCAACAGGAATCAATGTGAAAGCTGGGAAACCGCAAAGTAACTAAACAAATGGACAAATCAATCAGTGAATGATCGCCGCTCACTGCTTCCCGGAAGACCTCGTGTTTTACCTGGAGTGGGAAAAGTGCGAGCGAGTGTGGAGAGAAGAATTTCTCTACGGTGTGCTGAGCCGTGCGGAGAGGCAGCATCAGTCTGTTGAAGAGCAAACAATTAACGGGGAGCGCCGCACGAGGATCCGTTCATCCGCTCGCTCGTTTATTGTCTATATAGCCTCCAACGATAACAGAACCATCGACTGCTCTTAGAGTGTGTGTGTGTGTGTGTGTGTGTGTGTGTGTGTGTGTGTGTGTGTGTGTGTGTGTGTGTGTGTGTGTGTGTGTGTGTGTGTGTGTGTGTGTGTGTGTGTGTGTGTGTGTGTGTGTGTGTGTGTGTGGGTGGAATTGCTTTTTATAGCGTTTTAATGTTGCTACAGGCTTTCATTGTGATGTTATTGTGATTTAAAGTTTTAAAATGTGTTTTTAGTGTAAACCTTGTCTGCAAACTATATTTTAGAACCTCAAGGGACAATAACGTTTTAACCAGAGTGGAATTAAAGCGTCCGCTCAACTTTTCGTCATCTTACTTTGCTCTACTTGCCTTCATCCGTTCTTTTTTTCATTTTAAACACGCAACATAAATCTTATATCCACATGTCAGTCACAGGAATAATTATATTAAAGCTGGATTTAATATTTATAAATGGGCTTAATAGTGATGGTAAAATCACTGTGACAAAAATAGCCTGGGGATTGAGCTACATTAATTAATTCCACAAGAACATGTTTTCTCGCCTCCCCTGTTCGACTGTGTCCTTATTCCCTCATTTCACTGGTATCAGCTCGATGGCTTTGTTGAATATGATTCTAATTATGTTTTCTCCCTACTATTATTTCACATTTTGCTTTCTCTTTGTTTCCTTCCTACCCCTTGTACATTGTTCTATTTGCCTTCCTCCTTCCTTTCCTTTCCCTTTCTTCTCCTTTCTTTTTAATCCATCCTTATGTGAAATGTAAGTGAAGCCATGACAACTGGACCAACAGAAGATATGCTTTACATTCAAACCTTAAAATACTTGGCTATTGCTTTGTGTTCACACCTTTAACCTAAATGTGCATTGCTAACCATCATATCATGTTATTTTTAGCATTACTTATGCTACTCAGTCCCATTATTTGGCATGTCATTGGGAGGGTTGTGTCAAGACCAACATAATGGTGTCCAAGTGAAGACCAGGAGCAGGTTGAGTCATGACCAAATGCTCCGAGACGAGGTCCAGCACAAATTGAGTCAGTTTCTAAACTATTATAGGCAACAGTGTCTCTCCAATGCTCTGCTCTGCTTCTCACAGCTTGGATAACAGCTCATTTTTCTGAATGAAGTTAAAATAATATAATGGACTAGTTGAAAATGGAAACTAGACAACTGGCTCAAAATACTTATTTGCTTTACCCATTTAATCGAAAACAAAGACCATTTTAAAGTCCAAATCGTCCAATAATTGGACTCAAGACCACATCCTGTTTCAGGGACTACAGACCAGGGGCCTCATTTATAAAGGGATATACGCTCAAAAGATGGCGTACGCCAGTTTCTACGCAATGTTTGCGATTTATAAAATACTAACTTGACGGGAAAATGTGCGGTCCTCCACGCAAACTCTAACCCATGCGTACGCACTAAGCACAAACACGGGAGAGACGAGAAACTGCGACATCGCGTTGGCAGAAGGAAGAATGGAGAGAAATATGTGGAAATAATACCATAAACAAAATGTTACCTCATTTATCATATATGAAGAATTCATTTTCAAACATTGATTAAAGCCAATCTTAAAATGATTAAACAAACGCCTGTTTGAGACTCCTCCATGCACACAAACACATAACTTGGAGAAATAAATAAATACGGATATGTTTTTTAAAACCACCTGGAATATGTCGTGTTAATGTTATGAAATGTTTTCTCATAAAAGATGCGGTTTTGCATTTCTATAGGTTGTACGAGCATGGTTTTATATACTACCATGTTTAATCATGTGTTATGCCGTTTCCCAAGACTTGATAAGTCGCTCATAAAACAACGGAGGTATGGAAGCTAAGAACACCATATGTGGTAAATTGTACAGCTAATATAACAACACATTAGTTGTATTTCCTCTAACTGGTGGATATAGAGTTGCTGCGGGGGGGGTTGAGATGCACCCCCCTGCGAGATGGAGTTCATGACTTTATGAGCTGTTCATGAGCAACTCATGAAACATTCATGAACAACTCATTATATGTTCACTTGTCATGTTCATGAACCAAAATTCTTAAAATGCTCATGAACCATTTTAAAGAGCAGTTCATGAAATGTTTATGAACATTGTTCATTCATATAAAGTTCCTGTTTTTCTCATGACAGGCTTTTATGAGCAATTTATGAACTTTTCATGATCCAGCCAATCACAACATTATAATTAAAACCCCAAAAAGTGTGCATGAGCATTTCATGAACTTTTCATGACTATGAGCATTTCATGAATTTTGGATGATTGTGGCAAGTTCAGAATATTTTGGAATATTCATGAGCATTTTATGAACTTTTGATGATCAGTGTGATGTTTTTAAAGACCTCTTGAATATTCATCTACTATTTGAACATTTCTTTCTTTTTTAAAACTTTTAATCTTAAAACAAAACAATAGTGAATTTGAAACTGAACATTATCTGTATTTATTTTGGTGACATTCATATCATTTTATGGTTTATCTGTACTGTTTGAGAAGCAGTACGAGTAAGTAGCGCCAAGGTGGAACCTTTGGCAGGTGAGCGGTGACATCTGGGTTATCTTAGGGGGGACACTTCCGCCCCCTCCTCAGAAGCAATCCAGACGATCAACCGGATCCTGTGTATAATTATTGCTGCTCCACTTTTCTGTTTTCTACAGGTCAGTACATGATGAAAATGATCGATGTTAACTTGTGTGAATTAGATATGATGTTTAGGAGAGTGTGTCAGAAGGTTTTGAGCATGTTTGACATAGTAACGGTATTTTAAAAATACTAAACTGTCGGCAACAATAGATGCCATTTTCGCGGGCTTCAGCCGCGCCTGGGTAAATGTGACCTGAGCGAAGGCTCGCAGGCAGGTTAGCTGCTGCGCACGGGTAATGTGTTTTGTTTACCTGAGTGCAGTCTTGCAGGCACATTGCCTTGTTTTTTGTTTATTAACATTGACAGTGTATTTTTGTGATCTCCATAATATGTTATATTTGGTAAAGATAGATATATTGATAGAAAGTATTATTTGATAGCGTTATGTGTTTATAGATAACAACCTGTCCTTCACTGCAAACATAGCTGCTACAACCCGCTGCTGCAGATACACGCTTTACAACATCAGGAGGATGCGTCCCCAGCTGACCCAGAAAGCGACGCAGGTTCTGGTCCAGGCTCTCATCATCTCACGCCTAAACTACTGCAACTCCCTCCTGGCTGGTCTACCTGCATGTGCCATCCGACCTGCAGCTCATCCAGAATGCAGCGGCTCGTCTGGTCTTCAACCTTCCTGAATTCTCCCACACCACGCCGCTCCTCCGCTCCCTCCACTGGCTTCCAGTAACTGCTAGAATCCACTTCAAGACAATGGCACTTGCGTACCATGCTGCGAATGGATCTGGCCCTTCCTACATCCAGGACATGGTTAATCGTACACCCCAGCACGTGCACTCCGCTCTGCATCAACCAAACGGCTCGCTGCACCCTCGCTGCGAAGGGGACCCAAGTTCCCATCAGCAAAAACACGTGGGTTTGCTATCCTGGCTCCAAAATGGTGGAATGAGCTCCCCATTGACATCAGGACAGCAGATAGCTTACACACCTTCCGGCGCAGACTGAAAACTCATCTCTTTCGACTCCACTTCGAGCAATAGAACTATTAACAAAGCACTTATGGACTGGCTTACCTAAAGCCAGTTGAGTAGCACTTGAAATGTTTTTGCTCTATGAAGCCTATGATTCTGTTTTCTTCAAGTTTGTATTTTGTTGGTCGAACGCACTTATTGTAAGTCGCTTTGGATAAAAGCGTCAGCTAAATGCAATGTAATAATTTATATTGACTATGTTGAATTTCTCCTTGAGATACAGTAATTGACTGTGACAGACAGATAACTTAAATGGAGAAATGTGATGTTTGTAAAGTTCAGCTATTTGAATGTAACTGTGTACTTTGAATTTTGAATAAGAAGCATTCCAGACGATCAACCGGATCCTGTGTATAATTATTGCTGCTGCACTTTTCTGTTTTCTACAGAAATCATTTATTGTTGCTGTGGTACCCAAGCTTTTGGGACCCGTAACAAAAAATGTTGTGCAGCTGAGTGTCAAGAACTGCTTCAAATAGTGATAGGATTAATTGTAGTGCTCCACCTGTATACATGTATGTTTGTTTGTTTGTTTGTTTGTTAATTTGAGTAAAGTTCCATTGTGATTGACATAATTGTTGTTTTCTATGGTTGCCAATTGACCCACAGTCAGTGGTTCATGAACAGTTCATGAACAGTTCATAGCCAGCCATTGAATTATATTCAGTGACGGGGTATGAACTGTTCATGAACGGTTCATGAAGTTGTTATGAACAGTTCTTGATATGTTCATGAACAGTTCTTGAAATGTTCTTGGTTGAAAACTGAATATCCCTACACACTCACTGAAAACTCCATTTCATGAATTGTTCATGAACCTGCCTAAAACCATATTCCATGAATTGTTCATGAACCATTCCAGCACAGGAGTTTCATGAGTAGTTCATGAACTGCCCTAGTGCCATTTAATGTTCATGACACTTTCATGAACAGTTCATCAACTTTGTTATGAGCTGTTTATGAGCTGTTCATGAATATGGTTCACTAATATTTCATGAACTTTTCATGACAAGTTCATGAACAGTTCACTATCATCTCACTGGGGCAGGCTTCAGAGCAGACGCTGCGCACAGCTGATCGACAGCTGGGACACAAACCAACAAATACGAATACATAATTCAGATCCAGTCGTCATGACTCCACTCCGGAGGGATTCCCCGATCATTTCTTACAGTCTCTCATCAAGGGGGGGTCTCCTGTCCCCGGTACAAACACACTGCCTGAGGAAGGCTATGTGTATTTTTTTTGTCATTAACCTTTTTCGAGCCACTTATTTATTTATGTTGGTGACGATCCGACCTCCATGCTGCTCCTCTGGTCTGGTTCAAACGGCATCCACCAAACAATATGATTTATCTCGACCTCCCCAAAATAACCAGAATCTGACACGGTGTGAGATGTATTTTTTAGCTGTATTGTCGTCATTTCCTGCGATCTTCTTCATAAAGTCAGTCAGAATGAATGAATGAATGGGCGTTTCTTTGACTATTTATAGGCAAATATGGGCGTTACGTGAAGCCCGCAAAAGCTGCACCGCATTTCGAGTCGATTGTGATTTATAAAGGGAAACCGGCGTAGGAAGTGCTGTACGTACTTTCCTCGCCGGTACGCAATGTTTGGTGAATCGGAAAATGTTGGAAAATTTCTGTACCTATTTTTTGGATTTCTACTACGTAAGCATCCTTCCCACGTGAATCCTACGCACGGCGTTATAAATGAAGCCCCTGGACATTGGGACGATAATATACAAGTTCTAGGACAGTTTATCTAACTTATATTGTCCAGTTAAGCTTGAAGAAGGGACACCAATCAAGCTGTAATGATTTCAATACTTTTTCCTATGCCCAGACTCAGGCTATCTGAGCTATACATTGTGATCTGATACCAGTTCTCTCTTTTACACAAATAAGTCATATGTGACTGCATGGAGTTCCCTGGATTATGTTTACGTGAGGTTAAATTACTTAAAGAAACCATAATGCAGGTAACTAACTGATAAATGCAAAGTACTTTTCTTTAGGGACAATTCCCACCGGGCGCTACCCAATGCACTCCAACAGGTCAGTATAGGTACCCACACCCATTTGTTGGATGGGACCATCCTTCGGGACATCTACAGCTTGAAGGTTGTAAATAGTGGAGTAACAAGCACAAGTTTCACTTTCAACTTTCAGCCCATAGGTTTGCTCACTCTAAACCAGTGCTTGAATTGGGCCGGTACTCACCGGTACGCAGTACCGGCACTTCTGATTTTTACCCATGTGGTACCGGCACTTCTTACTGAGCAAGGTGCCGGTGCTCAGTAAAATGCCGGTACTCACCCGCCGGCTGCCGGCGGCACGTCATGACGCATGACAACAAATATGCCCAGCGGGCAGCCGGCGGCATCTCATGACGCATCTATGACGCGCCGCAGCGATAGACTAGAGCAGAAAATACATCACATAACGTTAGCATTTAGAAAATGTTAGCGTGGCTTAATAATAGTGCAAAAAGACAGTAGTTGTCGCCGGACAAGGATTCCCTCTCTCCTTTCCTGCTGAAAGATGGTGAGTGTACTCAGGGACGAGGAGTCATTTAACCAGCCGCCAGTAGGAGTCAGGATTTACTTTCTTTTATATCCATAAAGAAAAAGTAAATCTGTTTACAGTTCTTTCATATGGATGTTGAGAGGTATCCATATATCTCTTCATTTTGCTCTCAAAGTGCACCAGATTGATGCATCTAACTTCAATTTAAAAAATATATATCTTCACGGGGGAGCATGCCCCCGGACCCCCCTAGAGGAGGTTAGGTCCACTCCCTACTTATAAAAACAGCACTTTACCACTGCACCCCCTAGATGCACCCTGAGTCATTTTGTTTAAGTACAGTGAGCCTTTCTAAAATATACAGTAAAGAGACAAACCCACCAGCATTATAGGATATACTATGACTTTGAGCCAAATACTTGTTTTTGTGCTGTATAAATAAATTGACTTGCTGATTTAGAGTTCTGGCACCTTTTTTATTCCAATTCTAGCACTGCTCTAAACACATCCATCTATCAAAGCCCCTTTGCTGATGGTGGCCGTAAGATGCGACTGAAAGCCAAATGTTCAAGTGAGTGGACATTTTGATAACTTCTGTTTGACAAACTAACATTTTGGCAAGTGTGCGCCGAGCTAGCTACTGGCAGTTCCTGTTTGCAAAGTTTAAATGTATCAAGGCACAATTTAAAGTTATAAAGACTACATTTCATATGTTTTTGAATAAATATATATGCAGAAGGTTTTCACCAATTCTCTTTGGAGATTCCAGCACCCTATTTCATATGTCAACGAAATCAGGGTTATTAGTTGTAACTCATGTTAACCATCGTTTGAATTAAAATATGTGCATTTGTGAAGTGAAACTCAACGTCCTCAACAGTAGAAAACAATACATTGTTTGTTTCACCCAGGCGCCAATTCCCATTTTCTCGCTCCTCCTATGGTCGCAAGAACCACGTTTATTCTGTCTTCAGGTGATCAACCATGTGAAAAGGGTGGCTCAGGTGATATCTACTAATCTGAAGGTCAGTGGTTTGACCCCTAGCCCTTACATGTAGAAGTCACTTTGGATAAAAGCTTCAGGTAAATGACTTGAATGTAGTGTAACAGACAGATGATAAAAACGACTGTGTAGCAGGCCCCTTTTGAACAACAACTACCTCTAAATGCCCCAGGGTTATGGACCCTCACAGCCCTCCAAGCCCCTCAGTTGACTGTGTGACATTCAGTATATATCACACATGAATTACATTTGTCAATTAAACGTATGGTAATATGAACCACCAAAGGGCCTTGAGTCATACATTGTTTTTAACCTTGAGATCTCGTTTTTATATATATATATATATATATATGTTCAGTTAATATGGGGAATATTCCCATTTCAATGTATTACCACCCAGCGGCCAGAGCAGACTAAGGGTAGGTGGTACTTGGCCAGCTTGATTTGCCTGTGGCCTCCTAGCAGGTTTTAAGGTGAAGCAAAGAACTGAGTCAGTGTCAATCCACGGGTTTACTATCTTTGGTCCATAAAATAAAATACAAATAGGTTGGAAATTGACTTTTGGATTTGTCTGTAGATACAGTCAGTCAGCAGCCACTCCACAACTAGAGTAAGTGCAGATCTGCATTGATTTAGCTGTTATTTAAAGTGAGGCAGCTCCATTAGAGGAAATGACTTCTGAATGGGTGAACAGGCCTCAGGCTGGCGACTCTTCATTTTCATTCCCACGTCTCTCCCCGCCTCTCTTTTACGTCTTTGCCGATCAGAGGAAAATCCCCTTTGACCAACAGAGACCTGGGGCCTCATTTATAACGCCGTGCGTAGGATTCACGTGGGAAGGTTGCTTACGTAGTAGAAATTCAAAAAATAGGTACTGACATTTTCGGACATTTTCCGACTCACCAAACATTGCTCACCGGCGAGGAAAGTGCGTACGGCACTTCCTACGCCGGTTTCCCTTTATAAATCACAACCGACTCGAAATGCGGTGCAGCTTTTGCGGGCTTCACGTAACGCCCAGATGTGCCTATAAACAGTCAAAGGAACGCCCATTCATTCATTCATTCTGACTGACTGCATGAAGAAGATCGCAGGAAATGACGACAGAACAGCTAAAAAAGACGTCTCACACCGTGTCAGATTTTGGTTATTTTGGGGAGGTCGAGATAAATCATATTGTTTGGTGGATGCCGTTTGAACCACAGTAGCAGCATGGAGGTCGGATCGTCACCAAAATAAATAAATAAATGGCCCGAAAAAGGTTAATGACAAAAATAATACACATAGCCTTCCTCAGGCAGTGTGTTTGTGCCGGGGACAGGAGACCCCCCCCTGATGAGAAACTGTAAGAAGTGAACGGGAAATACCTCCGGAGTGGAGTCATGACGACTGGATCTGAATTATGTTTTTAGTGGTTTGTGTCCCAGCTGTCGATCAGCTGTGCGCAGCGTCTCCACTGCAGCCTGTGCGTCTCAACCCCCCCCCCCCCAGCAGCAACCCTATATCCACCAGTTAAAGGAAATACAACTAATGTGTTGTGTTATATTAGCTGTACAATTTACCACATATGGTGTTCTTAGCTTCCATACCTCCTGTGTTTTACGAGCGACTTATCAAGTCTTGGCAAACGGCATAAAACATGATTAAACAGGAGAGTATATAAAACCATGCTCGTATCTACAACCTATAGAAATGCATAACGGCGTCAGTTTAGACGTAATTCTGTCCTTCTGCTTACCGCATAATTTATGAGAAAACATTTCATAACATTAACACAACATATTCGAGGTGGTTTTAAATAACATATCCGTATTTATGTATTTCTCCAAGTCAAGGGGGGGGCAAGGGGGGCAGCTGCCCCCCTAACTTTTTGGTTCTTAAAACTGTTATTAGCAAATCGAAAGACCACTATGTCCACAACAACCTTCTCAAATCATTATAACAAGCAATTCATTTACCTATTTTAATAATGAGTAACCTAAACCCCCTAAAATATTTGGTACGACCCTGCATCATGCGCGCACAGCGTACACACACAGACTCCAGGTGACACAGCTGCAGAGAGAGAGAGCAGCGTCTGTAGGTGAAGACCGTTACGTAGCCTACCCGTCGGACCATTTTGTCCTTGTATTGTAATCTTGTATTATTGTAAGTAAAGACACAAAGAGTTGAATAAACACTATTCAAAACGGCGTGTTTGTATTGTGTTTAACGGACGGTCTCCTTACACATTACACATTGACTGTGCTAGCTAGCTAGGTGATCGATCATTTTCATTTTGTTAGCTAAGCCGTTTAAAAGATACGTAGGTTACCCTTACATATCACAGAAATGAATTAACAAATTAAAACAAGTTACATCACAAATGTTTACTGCATAGACTGTAAATAGAGGTGTACCGTCAAACTAGTAAATAGTCTGAACACAAATGCTTTAATGATTTTTACTTTTCTGATTTAATTTAAGTTTTTTGAATTTCTAAATGGCCAGACATTGTAATGTATTACGAGGATTTTAACCAGTGCTTCACATCTTGACTTTTGCAGGCCTGGAGTTGTTCGACTAAAAATTAAAAGAAAAGGGGATATCACTTATTTTTTTAACACAAAAAGTCAGAGAACTGAAAATGAGGACAAGAGAGAGGGAAATGAAAAAGGAGAGGAGAGTACAGTGGAGAGGCCAGGAGGGTCAGAACATGAGAAGGCCACAGAAGGAGATGAAGATATGGATAGAGAGGAAGTGGATGTGAGAAATGAAGAAGAGGGTTCAGACTCAGAAAGAGGGACAGAGGCAGGAAGTGAGAAGGAGGCTGAGGCAGATGGCATGGAGGCAGTTACCATTCTAGCTGGACCACATGGTATGTTTGTATTCCCCATCCATTACAGGATCATAGCAAGGTATGTCCCTCACATACAACATAATGTAAAATAACATGTTCATTCCTACTTTGTGTTATATAGGATTACTTGTGTAAAGATTTACAAATGCATCTAATTATATTAGTGATTATGATCAAACCAAATATATAAAACAAATGCTATGATAGAGAACAACTTTACGCCTGCATTAGATAATTATATTGACCAATTCTATATCTTTCTTTTAGATATATCAAAATGCAAAGGTGATGCAGCTGTGCAGCCCAATCTTAAGACATTTCCCAAAACACTACATGGAGCAGCAAAGAGAAGCGTTCACAAGGAGTGGTACAGTTCTTGGCCATGGCTTGAGTATTCCCTCTCTCAAGATGCAGCATACTGTGTTGCATGCAGACATTTTGCTTCTGCAAAAGCAAGTGTTTTCACAGCAGAACATGGCTATTCAAACTTGAAGAAGGCCACTTCCAAAGATAGTGGGTTCAGTGTACATGCCAGATCAGACACACGTGTAAATGCCATGATTGCATGGACAGAATACAAAAGCATGGCCGGGAGAAATACAACTATTCTTGGAATGATGGGAGATGAAAATCAAAAACAAGTAACCGAAAATCAAAAATACATAAAAACTTTGGCCGAGATTTTACTTTTGACAGCCACTCAAAACATTTCCCAACGTGGCCATGATGAGTCTGAAACTTCCAAAAACAAGGGAAATGTCCTTGAGATTTTAGATGTTGTACGTAAACATGATCGCTTAGTTAAAAGACGATTGTCACAGGGTCCCAGGAATGCAAAGTACACCAGCAAAGGCACTCAAAACGAAATGTTAGAATGCTTAGCAGAAATCGTAAGAGAGGATATTATAAAAGACGTTAAAGAAAGTGAACACTTTTCTATTTTAGCAGATGAGACTAAAGATATGAAAAAAATTGAGCAGCTGTCTCTGATCGTACGCTATTATTATAATGGTGTGGTTCTGGAGAGCTTCCTTGAGTACCAAAAAGCAGAGCACTTGGATGCAGCCAGTTTGACAAAGAAAATCATTTCCTGTCTTGAGAAGTATGGGCTGGAGTACAAAGAGAGACTGGTGGGCCAAGGCTATGATGGGGCTGCAGTCATGAGTGGCAGGTGCTCTGTGCAAACAAGGGTCAAGGAAGTGGCCAAATATGCATGTTATGTCCACTGCAATGCACATTGTTTGAATCTTGTGATTGTTGACTGTGTGAAGAGTGTTCCAGAAGCTGCATGTTTTTTCATGTTGCTGGAAAGACTATACATTCATGTCAGGCTCATATGTTCACAATAAGTGGATGGATGTCCAGAAAGAAATGTTCACTGGGGCCCCACGGGAACTACCAAGACTTAGTGACACTAGATGGGCCTGTCGCTATGCTGCATGGAGAAACCTCATGGACCGGCTGACTGCAGCCATAAGAGTGCTGGATGACATTTCAGATGAGGCCAATCCACAGAGAGCTGTAGACGCAAGAGGGCTACGTTCGCTAGGTGAAGCAAAGTGTTTATCTGAGATGCTCCAGTCCCCTAATGTTGACCTTACCAAAGCAGCTGACCTGACTGAAGCCCTCAGACAGACCTTTGAAGAATATCACAAAGAAGAGAGCTTTAATGAGCTGTGGAATACAGTCATTAAAACATGCAATGACTGCAACAGTTCTGTCATTTCCAAATCAAAAAGAACCAGACACACATCTAGCAGACTACATGATAGTCGTGTAACATCTACAGTCGGACAGAGAACACATATTGACAGCAAAGATTCCTTCAGAATAGGTATATGCACTCCCGTCGTTGACTCAATGATCAGAGAGATGGACAGGCGCTTTTCAAAGTTGAGCAGCAACATAATGAGGGTACAAGCTTTCAACCCATCAAGCAATGGTTTCTTAAAGGAAGCATTTGTGTTGTTGCTGGCTGAGGCATATGGCTCTGACTGGCAAGACTTGAAAACTGAGATACAGCAGGCAAAAAGACTTCTGGAAAGTAAACCCGTCCAGTCTGACTGAGTTTGTGAAGTTCTTGGAACCTTTTCGAGAGGTTTTCTTCTAACTGTTTCGCTTATGTAAGATTGCTATTGTTTTGCCAGTGATTACTGCAGTGAGTGAAGCAGTGAGTACTGCAGTGAGTGAAGCTTTTCAACTTTGAAGCTTGTACAAAATCACCAGCGCACAACCATGGCAGAGCACCGGCTGAGGAATCTAGCGATTCTCAGCATTGAGAAAGAGCGTGCAAAAGCACTAGACATGGATATGTTTGTCAAACGTTTTGCTGCACAGCACAACAACCGGCGCCTCAAAATAGATAGGTGATGTCTTTACATCCAAGGACGTAAGTTGTACAAAAGTAATTTCACTGTTCTGTGTACTGTGTCAAATTTGATATAGTCTATTTGTATTTTGCCTGCCGTTGTATATTTTTTATTGAGAAATGTTATTGTAATTATTGTATTATTTTAATTTTGCTGAAAGTTTTATGTTTCAAAAATATGCACAGTCTTGTTTTGTTTGATTACTGGGCATGTTAATCTTTGGGATACTATAACAATACATAGTTTAAATGTATGTCTGTGTTTTAGTGTTTTGTGTAGTGGATTCATCCATCCTCCCAAGCCCCCCTGCCAAAACCTCTTGCCACCCCTTGTAAAATTGTCTAGATCCGCCACTGCTCCAAGTGACGTGTGTGTGTGTGCACTGAGGAGTCGCAAACAGGCGTTTGTTTAATCATTTTAAGATTGGCTTTAATCAATGTTTGAAAATGAATTCTTCATATATGATAAATGAGAGGTAACATTTTATTTATGGTATTATTTCCACATATTTCTCTCCATTCTTCCTTCTGCCAACGGTGTCGCAGTTTCTCATCTGTCCCGTGTTTGTGCTTAGTGCGTACGCATGGGTCAGAGTTTACGTGGAGGACCGCACGTTTTCCCGTCAAGTTAGTATTTTATAAATCTCAAACATTGCGTAGAAACTGGCGTACGCCATCTTTTGAGCGTATATCCCTTTTATAAATGAGGCCCCTGGTCAAGAGACCGACCTTAAAGCAGCCCTGTATACATTTAAAGGAACACACACACACACACTTAGCTAATTGTGCTAAAAGTCCAAACACACATTCCTACACACACATGGAAATGAGTCCTCCTTGCAAATACCAAACCCAATGACCCTATTGATCCAAATGTATCGATTCTCTTCTTCGTCTTTTCTCTTGCTCCTGCGCCCGGGCCGCCACCATCTCTCGTTTCTCCTTCTACATCGTTATCAGTGTTTCCTCTCTCCCACCATCTGTCTGTAATGGATTCTCCTCTCTGCACTTCCTCCTGTCACAGAGCAGGCCTCCTGGTCGAGCTCTTTTGACCTCAACACAGACCTGAGATCCCGATAGAAGGAACTCTAATCCCACCAACAGCTAAGCACCTTTGTCCAGGAAGTAAAGAAAGTGCTGTCGACCTCTGAAGGAAGTCGTGCACAGAGTGATGGAGACCACGTTCCCCTAGCTTGAGAACAACTCACAGAGATACTCAGCCCCACAGTGTACAACTAGCTCAAGGACCACTCCAACCCAAAGGTGTTAGGAGTCAGCGGTGTCAGACACTTGGGTTGTTGGAGAGAAAAGCCCTCTGGAGAGAACACAGGGATGTTAGCACTAAAACGATATTACACACTACAGGGAAGAGAAACCCCAAAAGGCACAATAGCACCCCTTTAGAATGAGTTGCCCCACCCCGGTAAATATGTGGGTATATAACAAAGGTAATGCTGGTACTGTTCATTAATGACTGGATTTAGTTTATTTCTGCGGTAATCACTGGGATTACAGAATCACTGCCAAAGTCATTTCTGAATGCTTGTGAGCAACAATCAAAACTGAACAATGACCTCATTGGTGGAGGCAGTTACCATGCCAATGACTACAAAATAACACTTGATCCGTAACAATGTGTTTGTAAGTTGTTTACAAAAACCATCTGCTCAGCGACAACCATTCAGATTTTATATGTTTGTAGAAGGTTTTTCAAATCCAGGCTGGACAGATGTCAATGTGCTGACATTACCATTCCTGCCATCCATTGGTTTCCATGCATTTACTCACTGTATCCAGATTCAGAGCGACTGTATCAAAGAATCACACAATTAGTCATTCATGAACATTTATGGAAATCATAGGCTCATAATAGAATAGTAGAACATAAATATTTAAAAAGATGTGAGGTCTTAATAGTTTCGTTGAGGAGTTACATCAAAACAATACTAGTGTTTTCCATTGCATCAGAAAGGGTTAGGATTGGACGAAGCAAGAGCCAAAGAAAGAAAGAATATTCCACGATTGCAGTTACGTGTCAAAGTGTAGTGTTGTTACTGTACGATGGACACGCATGTATTAAGACCCAGCTCATGATCAGGCATCTTAAAGAGCCTGTGACACGGTTTTCCCCCATCATCCAAACCCATCAATTTGAGTACATATTGTCCCCTTGAAAACCGTTACTGAACTGATTTTGGATATTTGTACTTTGATAACCATTAATCTGCCTTCAGTGTTGACCATTTTCTGGATCTTCTCGCGGATTCTTCAAGTCCCGCCTAATGATGGGCGACGTCATTGCGGGCACAGCGCTCCAGCTGCACCGTCCAGGATCCCAGCTTCTGCATGTAAACCTTTATATATATACAGTCAGATGTCAACGCACGACGGCGCACACAGCAGCAAGCTCAGACAGCGATGACAGGTTAATGTTGAACGTGTCTGAGAGCTCATGAGGCTGAAGGATCGGTTTATGTTGTATCTGTTAGAAGTTTAGGAATGAGGTGCGTCAATATGGGCGATCATATGGTCATGTAGCCAGTGGTGGAATGGGACTACAAATCATCCCGGGACTCTCGACCGGCCCACTTCGGTACCGCTAGTAAATTGTCAACGGGGGGAGCGGGGGATGTAAAATACAAATATAATGTATAATGTCTGTGTCTTTGACATTAGCGCTGCTAGCCACCTGTGCCCTGTACTACGAAGCCAGTTCAACAGACCCGGGATATGTTTGAGTAACAAACAAACTAACAAACGAGATCTCGCTAAGCGGTCCTACGACGCTGGTTATCAACTCGGTAAATCAAGCCAGGGTTTCTCTCACCAGCTGAGAGCGCGTTCACGTCTAAGACACGAGTGGATCTGACTTTAATTACATTCGTCTCGAGTGTTTCGTCAACATAATGTGTTAAATAATACTTCTGCATCCAGTCTGTGACACTGTGAGTGTTGCACGGCCAGATGAGGCTGGAGAAGCTGAAAATAGGAAATATATGATATATTATGATATTATATGATCGATGATCTGATTGATGATGTAATATGAATGATAAGTGCGACACGTCGGCGTCTTCTCTGCATACGGCAGTTTAAACTGTATTTTCTTTATCCTGTAATATGACTTGAGAGATTTAAACTCCGCACACTGAGTTGATCTCTGTTCTATAGACGCCGGAGGCGGGCAGCGTCAGGTAAAAGAAGTTATTTAGCCTTCTCAAACCTGAGCCTCACGCGCCGCCTATGGGGGATGTGCTGGTTACTTATCCGACCGGCCCACTTCGGTACCGGCCCATCGGGATTCGTCCCGATGACCAGTCCGCCACTGCACCCAGCCCACGTAAACTGTCAACGGGGGGAGCCTCACTGCGGGGAAACGGTGGACCTAGTGTCCCGATCGGAGTGGGAATAATAATAATAATAATCCGTGCATTGTATCCATTAATTTCCCCAACATTGTGGTAAAAAACCACACGTTTAATCCATGTTGGTGTACTACAACTACAAAAAGCATCGGTTTGTTTTCTCATCAGTAAATGCAGACCGGCTCAAACAAACTATTTTTAATCATCATCCTCACGATCATTTAATGTATCATATGTTCGCCGAATTGACATGAAAGCACCAATAAATGTAGTTTCATCCACTTGAGTTTATAACCACAAAAATAATCGATTTGTTTTTATATCACATCCGACGGGAGGAAATTCAGCAGCTCTCACTCCCGATTTTTAATCCTAATGTAATCATCATCTTCACCATGATCATTTATGTTTATGTCGCCGAATTGACATGAAAGCACTGACACATATGAATATACTGTAGTCAACTTCATTAAAACGTTATTAACGTGCCTAAACTCAGTAATTCACCATTTCTACGCATGACACAACACACTTTGTCCGTGTTTGGCTCTCGAAGCGTTCCCGCATTGACGTCACTTCCGGCTTCCCCCAAAACTTCAAAATGAGTGAAGGAATTTCCCCGCGATGTTCGAAATTATTGATATTTAACGAAACGGTATCGCTTTTTCTTTTTTAAACTGACGGTTCGAGATTACTAGTAGCCCAATATTTCATTGCACAACAGTTATTGGGATGCTGTCACAGGCTCTTTAAGCCTCACACTGCAGATGGAGTCAGATACAACTTGCAACAAGCACTTACACCCAATACCCAAGCACTTTGGATCAGAGCGCTATCCCCCTGAACCAGATACTAGCAGGTCCACCATCTCTGATATCCAACACTGAAAGGGGAAAGTACAAGATCCTCGATCAGCGTAAAGCAGCATGTACGAGCGAGAATGACTTGAAACCAGATGAGTCTGTGCTCTTAATCTCCAAAGGGCCAGACGAGCTATTCAATCATTAGCAGAATGCCGGATTGTATCAGAACCGGCTGCTTTCAACAGCAGGAGAAATGATCTGGTGTACACAGTGGTGTCTGTCAGACACAGAACATCAACACTCTAATCAGAGGTGCAGTTTGTTCTGCAGGATCCTGTCAGAGTCGCCCGTCGGGAAACAGATCTGAGACGGGAACAGGATCTGCCTGCTGCTTCAGACACTCTGACATTCAACCCTCTGCACAGACGAGCTGAACCTTTCTTATCTCTCTGGGAATCAGGGGCAGCAGTCAGTGTCATACGCACGACACCACTGCCTGGAGCTATCAGGAACAAAGAACAGCTGATTGATGCCACTGCCAAATACGAGGGTGGAGAACCCCTCTGACACCCTGCAGGTGAGAGAGGGCCTTGTTCAGTGCTGCAGGGGGAACACCGCCAACACCACCGTCACACTGACTGCTGTAGTCAGGTACAGGGCTGCAGCAGTTCATTCATGCAAAGACTACGTGTTCTGTAGTACAGCCTTTTTCACACTTTCAAAACACCAATAAACGTACCAATGTGCCAACACAAGGAACACGAAGCACAAGAAGAATGCTGGCCAGCAAACATGTCTTCATATACTTTTTCAAATACATTCAACATTTTAGTTAAAATGCACATATTCTGCTGATGTCCAGGTGTATATCAGTATGTAGTGTCTCTACTTTAAAGAGTCCTCTCCTGCTGATGTTCAGGTGTATATCAGTATGTAGTGTCTCTACTTTAAAGAGTCCTCTCCTGCTGATGTTCAGGTGTATATCAGTATGTAGTGTCTCTACTTTAAAGAGTCCTCTCCTGCTGATGTTCAGGTGTATATCAGTATGTAGTGTCTCTACTTTAAAGAGTCCTCTCCTGCTGATGTTCAGGTGTATATCAGTATGTAGTGTCTCTACTTTAAAGAGTCCTCTCCTGCTGATGTTCAGGTGTATATCAGTATGTAGTGTCTCTACTTTAAAGAGTCCTCTCCTGCTGATGTTCAGGTGTATATCAGTATGTAGTGTCTCTACTTTAAAGAGTCCTCTCCTGCTGATGTTCAGGCGTATATCAGTATGTAGTGTCTCTACTTTAAAGAGTCCTTTCCTGCTGGTGTTCAGGTGTATATCAGTATGTAGTGTCTCTACTTTGAAGAGTCCTCTCCTGCTGATGTTCAGGTGTATATCAGTATGTAGTGTCTCTACTTTAAATAGTCCTCTCCTGCTGATGTTCAGGTGTATATCAGTATGTAGTGTCTCTACTTTAAAGAGTCCTCTCCTGCTGATGTTCAGGTGTATATCAGTATGTAGTGTCTTTACTTTAAAGAGTCCTCTCCTGCTGATGTTCAGGTGTATATCAGTATGTAGTGTCTCTACTTTAAAGAGTCCTCTCCTGCTGATGTTCAGGTGTATATCAGTATGTAGTGTCTCTACTTTAAAGAGTCCTCTCCTGCTGGTGTTCAGGTGTATATCAGTATGTAGTGTCTCTACTTTAAAGAGTCCTCTCCTGCTGATGTTCAGGTGTATATCAGTATCTAGTGTCTCTACTTTAAAGAGTCCTCTCCTG